>NC_062251.1:2162424-2463485 GCF_905475465.1 Pieris napi | reverse complement strand
TGAAAAAATTGTTTAAAAAAGGCGCCCTTCCTTCCCGCCAAAAAAGGAAGTCCCAAAATTATTAGATTACCACAGAATTTTTTGTTTTAAATTGAAAGACATTGACATTTGTTAGCGCGGTCGTGGATGTGGTGTCACAGATTATCACAGTTTTATTTTTAATTCAATGACGTTGACATTCGTTATGCGCGTTTTTTAAAATATGCAAAATTTAATGTATATATTTCAATCTTTCTGAGAGATTTTCTTAATATTTTTTTCCGTAAGAACCTTGTACAGAGTATAAGAAAACTACAAAAAAAAATCAGACAAATCGGTCAAGCCGTTTTCATGTTATGTCGTGACAACGGACAACGGGTTTTATTTATATATATATGGAAAGAATATAGAAAGAATAGAAGATAGGAATTAAAAAGAATATAACTTTACTAGGTATTATTTTTTTTAATATTTTTATTTTAATTTACTTTATAATGCAATATAATTTTATTTATATTGTATTTATTTATTTTAATTTATAATTCATATAATTTTTATATATTTTCTTTTTAATTCAAATAATATATTTTTCAAAGTGTTTCATTTTCAAGTTTTTCAAGTGGCAAAATCGAGTAGCTCTGCTGAGAACACAATAAAATAAACATACAAAGCCTCGCGTCTTTAAAACTAGTATAGACAGACTTATACAAACTTCTAATAGAGAGACAGAGACAACGCAGGGCCCACGTGAGTTACGTTAACAATTGATTAGAAAAAAACGTGGTACCTGGAAGGTACAAGCGCCTGGGGCCCACCCCCGCACACCTCGCCGCTTGTCTCAGCTCAGCTCTGAGAACACAAAAAAATAAACATTACTTACCGAGTTCGTTTTTTTCAGTTATTGTTAATTTTTCATTACTAAATATTTCTATAATCTCTTCCCACATCATCCTCTTTAAGTCACGATTGGCATAGTCTTCACAGGACATGTCCCACAACGCCCTCCTTGTCTCAATCTCGGTTATAAATCTTTCCGTGTCGAAAGACATCGCAATGATTACAAAACACGCTGTAGTTCCACAATACGTGCGGCCGCCGCGGCTAGTGCGCCCACACTGCTTATTTAACTACAATGCAATTGATCCCAGTGGCCGCAGCGACCAGCGACCGAACACGGGCCGCAAATGCGTCGCTTTGATCTCGCTGGCCGCTGCGGCTCGGTGTGGCCGCTGGCCGCGTGCGGCCAGGTGCGCGTGCTATATGGCGATTTCATACTATGGTTTCTATCTCGATGGCCGCCGCGACCTGGCCGCTAGTGCGCTATTGCCCTTAGTGTGAAATGTGACATAGTCATGGTAGGGTAAAGAGAGAGGTTTAGAACTGTTTTGAGCGGCAGAGTGGAAGTGAATTTGTTTGTTTTGTAAGCCCGTGTATTATATATTGCATATATATATATATACAATGTGTTGAACTGTATATATATGCAAACAGTACATTTTGTGTTTTGTAGGTGATGAGTAGATTGACAATAAGTAATATAAAAAGTAGTATATTTTTTTGTTATTAATGAAAAATATATATGAAGTTAATGCATGCAAAGTAAGAATAGTTAATATACATATACATACACAATACTTTAAATAAAATAATTATATTTAAGTCCTGTGGTATCATTTGATGGTCTTAATAAGTCAAACAAATATTACCCTGGGTACAGAATAAATAAATACATAAATGTAAGTAAATTAGGCCGTGACTTAAGTATATAAGTTTATGCATACCAAAGAACCAATAAATCACATTGAATACTACCACAACATACACATCATTTACAGAAACAATTACCGATGGCAAAGTATAGACAGTATACAATATTAAATCAAAGAAAGACACACTACCATTAATCTTAGCCACATGTATCAGATACACTAGGGATACTCCCAAACACACGCAGAATGTCGGCTTCAGTACGAAAAATATTTATCTTAGTTGTTTCTGTCTGCCTAGCAAACACACGACCCTCCTTCGTCCACACAAATCTCCAACGGTGTTCCTTACATTTCTCTCGTAGCTTACCATAAAGCAAGCGATTGGCCCTTGTTAACCTCTCATTGATATAAATCGGCTTCGGGGCGTGAAAGCCAAAATCAGCTGTTGATAAGTTACGTTTTACTCTAGCCTGTTTTAAAAGATCATTTCTAATGGAACGGCGCACGAGTCTCACCGCAATCAGCCGGGGACGGGAGGGACGGGTAATGATTTGCGAGCCGTCCGAATCATTGTTAGTTGGAGGTTTAGCACCGACGCGGAGTACACTAACTATATCGCGCTCCTCAATAATGACTCCAAACTTCTGTGCGGTAGTAAGAACGAGGTGCACCGGGGACTCATTAGGAAATTCCGGGATACCAGATATTTCAATGTCGTTGAGTAAATCCATTTGGCAGCGTTCGTTTAACTCATATCGCAATTCTGTAACGGTGGTACTAAGACCTGAGGTATTCTGTGACGAGAGTTGCTTGCGTACAGTGTTGAGTTCAGCCCGCAATTCCATATTATCACTTTCAAGTGCCAGGATTCTCCCCATGTGAGTATTCAATTCATTTTTATACTCAGCTAATTGACCGGACAAAAAATCAACCGTTTGCGAAAACTCATTTTTAATCTCGGTGAGAGCAGTACTTATGTTCGATTCCAGAAGTACTTTAAGCTGTTCATACGTTACTGGGCTAGTTCCGGTGTGCGAAATGCTATTTGATGATGCACTGCTTTCCGGAGAGGACTCCAATAATTGAGTCTTAACGGGTGTCTCGTCACCTTTACGCCTTGCCGTGTCATTCTGGCATGAGGGGCAAATAGAAGACTGTTTAAGTTTTGTTATATATTTTTTTTAATGTATTGGAGTCATGTTAATGCACTTGTAATGATACGCGGCCCTGCAGGGTGTGCAGACCAATAGGTCTTCATTTTTCACTGACTTATTACACGCAGCATAGTTCATTTTGAAAAGTTAATTTATACAGTTATATTCAAACCTGCTCTCGGTATCAATGCTATTATGGTTAAATAGCATTGATGTATGAAATAGCACTGTCCAACAACAAAAGAACTATAAAAAAACTTATTTTTCCTACAGAACTATCAAAACAGCCGTTTACACTTGAAACGCAAACTACCCTCTTCCTACATACAATACATCTGCGACTTTAACGTCGTATTCTTCTCCATTGACTACTGTAACGATGTTAACGTCGCCAGAACACAACACTGAAACTCTAGTCTGATTTGCGATAATCTTTGGTTTCCTGCTGCTGCGATACATTCGTGAGGTTATCTTTGTTTGCAGTCATGTGCGCCACTATCGATATACCAGCTGTTCTGAATAAAATTTCCACTCAGAAAAACAGCACTGAACTTGTCTGTTTTCGTTTAGTATTATCCGATTGCGGACACTGATTTTTATAGTTACCGGTTTGTTTACATTTGTAGCACTTTATAATTTTGATAGGTTTCGTCGTATCTGATAGTCTATTAATATGGCCGCTTTTAGTTTTGCCACTTTTCAATCTATGTCTTCCTTTCGCAATACTTTCTGAACCGGATGTAGTACCAACATAATCATAAGCACACATGTCTACCAATTTTGTTTTTACAATATCTGCACTAACCTCAATTCCAGAATGCTCAAAGGCCATTAGGGGCCATCCATAAAGTACGTCACACGTTAATGGGGAGGGAGGGTATCACCGAAGTGTGACAACGTGTGACAAGGGGCATGGGGGGGTCAATACTTTTGTGACGTCACATGTTAATTTTAAATATTAAAACCATTGATATACAAAAAACCCAAGATGCACAGTCTCGAATAAAAGTAACGCTCGAAAATGTCCCGAAACACTATTTCTGTCTCTTTCTATAAGTTACAAGCATATATTATTGCAAAATCAACCTTACGCGAATTGTTTAAAGTTGTTATTACAACGATTATTTTTAAATACATACATAAATTTAAAAAATGTGTGACGTCACATCAAGAGGGGGGGTTATAAAAATGTGACAACCTGTGACAAGGACGGGGGGAGGGGTTCAAAAGTCCTAAAATTCGTGTGACGTACTTTATGGATGGCCCCTTATCACAGGCGCATATTTTTCGGTCAATCCCGCTAACATTAATGCTCCAATCCACTCATCAGTTATACTGAATCCTGTTCCTCGAAGTTGCTGGCTCGTTTCTACAATTTGAGTAACATACTGTGCCATTGACTCACAGTTTTCTAGCCGAATGTTAATGAGATTTCTCAGTAGACTAATCTTCCTCATGTAGCCGGAATCATCATACATATGTTTAAGCGTAGACCATAAATCATATGCCGTAGCTGGCTGCTTGATATGAACATTTATTATTATTTATTTATTATATACATGATCTTAAATAGAAAGAAGTTGGTGTGGTGGAAACACAAACTGAACACAGTTTTTCTGTCCACCAGGTCGTCGAACATATTTAAATAATTAACTTATTACATACTTAGGCCAGTGACATACTATACAATATAACATTTTTACCATTAAACCATCAAAATTGCACGAACAACGTAATAAACCAATTGAAACAAACAAACCTGTTCTTGACGAGAATTCTCATTCGAATACAGGATGTGTTCCAATATTCGAATATGAATTAAATGACGATGTCTTATTTTTGTTATGCATAATTTGTAATTGTTTGATGTATAAATTAATTTTTTAATTTAAATTTAATATTGTTTCTTGTTATATTAGTAAATAGCTGGTAACGAGTTTAATAGATTTGGAATAATATAGTGTAATGTTTTTTTCCCATATAAATTATTGTATTTTGGTAATAGAAATTCGTTTTTTAATTTTCTACGTGTTGTATAGTGATAGTGAGTTTTAGTTGTTTTAAGGTAATTTTCTGTAAAGTAGTTTTCATTTAATAATCCTAGCTGTATTTTCTCTTGTATAGGTATAATTTTGAAAAATGCAAATAGCTTTCTGTAGTCTTCTTTATATTGTGATTTTATTTTTAAAGGAGCAATTGCTTTTAAAATACGTATTTGTAATGAAAATATTTGATTAAGATAAGTTTTGCATGTTCTCCCATAGATTGAAAGTCCATATGTTATAATAGATTCTGCTTATGCTTTGTATAGCAGTAGCAGAGTGTTGAGAGGTATATATACATATAAAGATGTATCGATTGTTAGGCTGAATTTAGTGTCACGCCGACCGCACGCGCACCGTCGGCGCTGATGGTCGAGATATATGAACTTCTAGGAAGCGTTTTTGAATGACGCGTAGCTATCAGCGCGCACGGTGGTTAGCGCCGATGGCTGCGCGGCCGTACGCGTCGCGCGTCGGCGCCGCGTAGCTGTCACGCGGTGTCCTGCGTAAGCGGCGAATACGACGCGACGCGACGCGACACGACGCGACGTAATGCGACGCGATGCTACACGCGACAAATGTCCTACGTAATTTGGTCATTACTTCTCGAATCATGGAGAAGTACAGTACAATTTTGCTCGAAAGTTCATACTTAAAATATAGACTTTTAAAAAAATATCGTAAAAAGCACAGAAAAAAAACAAATATAATATTTTTACAAAGAAACACATTTGGCGAGTTCCATCATTTATATCCAAAATTAAGAAACGATTCTAAAATGTTTAAACAATATTGTGGAGTGTTACCGTCTACTTTCGATTACATTATTGCTAATATTAAGTCTGAATTTCAATTAAAAACAACAAATTTTCAAAATCCTATTTCTATTGAAGAAAGATTACTCTTGGCATTGCGGTGAGTACATAGAAATGAGACTACATAATTTTATATTATTGAAAATATTTTAATTATTATGAAATTATCACTGAATTGAATCACCAGAAGTGAAGTCACCCATCATTGAAGATTCTGTGTTTGATGGGGTGTTCAGTTTTGATATTTCGTTGATGAGCATCTCCTGAACCTGAGTCCGAAATAATAATTTATTCAGAGATGGTAGTTTTTTCATATACGGCATTATAGACTTGAACCAGTTCAAGTCGTCGTCGTCTTGATTTAAATCTTTTTTCATTAGGTCTATTTTTTCTCGTTCGAGTGTTATTAACATTTCTTCAATACTTTTTGCTGCACCTTCTTGTATCTTTTGTTTAGCTATCGTTCCAAAAGCTCGGGATGGGGTATGCGACGGTCCAGGTGTCGAGGTATCATATCGTATCTGTGGCGAAATAGCATTTTGTGCAGTTGCAGCATCAGTCGTAAGGCCATAAATTGTTGCCAAATTGGTATCATCTGTATTGAATTGCGATTTATCGGTTTGTGTATTGTATGATGTTTGGTCAGAAAGAATAGACATCATTGTATTATCATCGATAATGTCGCTTTCATCTAAAATTGTATTTTTAATATTACTAGTAGTTTTACGAGGTTTCAAAATGGTTTTTAAAAATTGCATTGATTCAAAATGTGGCCAATCGCCTTGATATTGACCATTTTGATCTGCATCTGAACCCGATCTTGGCTTTTTTACTTTTTTAAGCTCTCTGCTATAGGAATCTCTTAAATTCTTCCACTTCTTTTTTACACCATCAGCTGAAATTAAAACAATATTATTATTTACAGATATTTGGTTACTGGAACACCATATAGAAAGTTATCATTCAATTTCCGTATATCAAAAACTGCCATTTCAAACATAGTGAAAGAAGTGTGTACTGCAATTTGGAAGACTTTAGTAATAAAACATATGCCTATACCTACAACTGAAATATGGAAAAGTATCGCAAAAGATTTCTGGGAAAAATGGCAATTTCCTAATTGCATTGGTAGCCTTGATGGCAAACACATACGTATTAAGAAACCAAAAAAATCTGGTTCTATGTACTACAATTATAAGGGATTTTTCTCTATTGTATTACTAGCCTTAACTGATGCTAACTATAAATTTATAATAGTTGACATTGGTGCCTATGGAAAAGATAACGACGCCGGAGTTTTTAACGAATGTACTTTACGACAAGCAGTAGAACATCAAAAATTACAAATACCGGAACCCGACTTTTTACCAAATACCCTCATTAAAGCGCCTTTTGTATTTGTGGGTGATGCTGCATTCCCATTAAAAACATACCTTCTGAAGCCTTATGCACAAAATAATGTCAGTGAGGGGGATATTAAAGAGCGGTTCAACTATAGATTGTCTCGAGCGAGGATGGTCGTTGAGTGTTCTTTTGGTTCAATAGCGTCAAGATTTAGATTACTTAATACCCCAATTGAAACCGATATCGAAAATACAATTAACACTATAAAAGCTATAACTCTACTTCACAATATAATACGTGATGTTGAGAGTAATTGCGAAAATTTTACAACTTCATCACCTCATCTTCAAAGATCAAGAAGATATAATTCCTCAAGTCAAGCAGCCATACATACAAGAGAGACATTCGCGAATTTTTTTAGTGAACATTGGTGGTTTCGGCATTTAGCGGAAGTGGCAGTCCAGAAGAACGGCCAGCCACCTAATGATTAACAAAATGATTGCAAGATTAAATTAGTAAACTGTATAATCATGTAAATAAAACTTACCCGTGCATTCTACTGCTTCGGCAACATTCTTCCAACTTTTTTGTACTAATAAACGATTCCTATAATGTTTATGTTTTTTGTCCCACAACAATCTTTGCTCACGCACTGCGGCGATCAACGCTTCAGAATCAACCATTTCGTAGTTCGTGGTGTCGCGTCTGGTCGCCCTCAAAACAAGTCCGCGTGACGTCGCGTCTCGCCGCAGACTGTCACATAGGCCGTAAGTAGGGTATGCCGTTGATTTGAATGTGTTGGTCGCGTTCACAGCGTCGCGTCGCGTAGTATTCGTCGCTTACGCAGGACACCGCGTCAGCGCTGACGATCGCTAGAGCGCCTCGTGCTTTCAGTGAGCGTTGTAGTGTCGAACGGACGTCGTCAGCGTGTACAGACATGGCAAATCGCGAAGTGGATACAGGTCGAGTAAGGCCGGTCAGTACGATACTAAAACGAACCACGCTGAGCGTCAGCGCTGACGAACTACGCGCTGATCTATGAGCGCTGACGGTGAGCGTGAGACTAAATTCAGCCTTAATATCAATTTTGCCTTGGCTTTAGCATCACTTTCAATATCACTCGCAGACGCCGATGCTGATAGCTGTGTCTTGATTTTATCCGCCATGCTTTCTAGCACCAAAACATTTTGCATGCACTAGTCGTCATAGTTTTCACGACCCTTCAACTTTGGGACGTTGGCTATATAATTCACCGACATTATTATAGCAGTATGGATAAAGAGAAATCTTTAAACTTCCAAAATGCACTTAAAAACGGGTCTGGGCCCATAATCTATAATAATGAAACAATGGTTGACGTTAGCAGACTAGTTTAATTCGATCATACATAGACCCACAATGCAGTCCTTTCTTTACATACAACTAGATGTCGCTAGTAGTACAGAATCATTATTTTGATACATATTTAACACACTCCCTTATCAAAATAATTGACATATAGACAAAAGAAAAACAACTAATCATTTGAAATTCAGTAAAGTGAACATATTTCATTCTACAATGGAGTGACACCAAACTGTTTAACAAAATTATAATATTTTTGGCAACATAAACTTTTTGTTAATATATCTGCTGGCATATCATTTGTATTTAAGTACATACTCTATTACAATAAAATTATTTTCAACAGCTGTTCTAACAAAATGAAATCTAACATCAATATGCTTGCTTCTTTTATGGAATAAACTATGTTTAGTTAACAATTGTGCACTCTGGTTGTCATTATGTAATTCACAAAACACATTCACACGATTCACAAAAGTTACAAAAATTGGTAGGGAATGTAATGTATCCAGATGATGTATCAACAGCAATAATACTATTACCAATATCGAGCAGTTGTTTGGAAAAGACTTGTCCAGACTGGTCTTCCTGCAATTCGACTCTCATATTTATACTCAATTTAAGTGTTTTAATGTATTTCCATAAAATGAAGTCTTATTTATTATGTGTATTGCTCGAGTGAGTGGTGCTTCGCTAACCAAGTTGGAATGTGCGCGCGGTACATCCAAAAGTTGAGACTTCCGCCTCAGGTTTCTACTTGGTACCCGTAGACTCAGTCTCTCAATTATATCCAGATTATGAATCCGACCCGTAAGTATCTTAAATATATACACCGACAAAGCTAGCTCTCTTCTGAGGCGTAGCTGGTCATATCCCACCATACCCAGAACAAACAGGGTCGGGTACATAAGTGGATACAAAGGATACACTCCATACAGTCTCTTGTAGAGGTACCGGGTGAATTTATTTTGTACTCGCTCTAACATGAGACTGTATTTAGCCTCATATGGGGCCCACACCTTGCATTTTTTTTTTTTAATTTAATTGTTTAATTCAGAAAACAAGGTTCCATAACAATGTTAGTAAATTACAGCTTAATACCTTAAATCTAAGTGTTAGTATGTTTACATTAATTCATCCGGAATCATTCCGCATGAAATAGAGGAACAGTGATTCATGTATGGGCAATCGACTCGGTCCGCGATAATGCGGAGGATACCGCTACCGCTAGCTCTCACCCTGCGTACCAAGAATGCACATCTCTTGCGTATGGTGGCGTAAAAACAATCCACCCGCGCCTCAGCAAACATCCCCGATGCGCTGCAGAATCGAGGCAGCCGCAACAGCACCCTGAACGCATTATTATATTGGATACGGAAAGCGTTGTATGACAATCGAGTATATTTCGACCATAAGGCGCTCGTATAGAATGATGTGCAGAATGCTCTAAACAAGGTTACTTTCACATCAATTGAGCATCGTGCAAACCTGCGGGCGATCATGTTCGCCCTGACACACAACGCTCTCCGTTCCCTATCTATATCAGCATCGTCCCTGAGGTCGGGTGTCAAAATGTGTCCAAGATATTTAAATGTTTTTACTATTTTTAAAGGGACCCCATATAGCGACATGGGGGGTATACTGGATACACCCTTCCAACCGGCCCCAAAGACCATGACTTCACTTTTATTTATATTATATTTCAAACCATGACTAGCCGCATATACCTCACAGAGCTTAAGGAGACGTCTAACCCCACAGACCGATGCACTCAGCAGCACCATGTCGTCTGCGTAGCTGATATTGTTAACGCACACACCGTCCACGTGACAGCCGACACGCTCGCTGCTAAGCGTCTCAATCAAAGCGTTTATATATATCAAGCATTGCACTCCAAGTGACTTCTGACTAACGCATTGTATAAAATTTTAATCGCACTGATATTCGTGAAGCCACAAGCTATTCGCAATATGAAATCACCTGCCAATAGTATCATTGCACCACCAAACCGGTTTTTGTTATTTCGTAAATCTTGCATCGAGCGATCTAATGCCTCCAAAGATTTTTGTGTGCCATCGTACATTCATCCCAAATGATCAATCTGGTTTGCTGCAGCACTTTGGCCATCGCAGAATTCCTCGAAAGGTTGCAAGTTGGAGTTTCATTAATTTGAAGATTCAACGGCAGCTTGAGAGCTGAATGAGCTGTTCGACCGCCTTCCAACAACGTAGCAATACCTGATGAAGCTAGGGCTAGTGCAATTCCATTTTGCGATCGAATCGTTGCCAAAATCAATGATAACAAAAAAGTTTTCCCAGTTCTACCGGGAACATCTAAAAATAAAATCCGCCAGTTCCATCGTTCACTACTTTCATGAGCGTATCGTAGGCATATTTTTGTTGTTGATTTAAAAGGGGAACCTTTCTACCAACCATTTCTCGTAATGTTTCGGAATCGTCTTGGGCTTCGCGTCTCAATTGAGTTTTTGAAAAAAAAAATTTTTTTATATCTATCGTTGACCACCTCTTTCAAATTCTGAATGTATTCTTTGAGGGTATCCTGATCAACCGCAGCTCTATCCGTTTAATATTTGCAGCAAATCTTTGTGATAAGGACTGATTTCTTTTCAAAAAACTGGACACCCATTCTATTCCTGGATAATTATCTTTGAACTTGTTCACTTTACGGCCAATTTTATCCAAATATGATTTTATTACTATTCTAAGGTCCATTGTAGTCAAAGGAAAACCATATTCACTTAGATTTTCGATACAAGATACGAATGTTCTTTCTTCTTCTACAGTAAATGTGATAGGAGCGCCGGGTGGCCTCGATGGTGTTCGAGATCTTAAAAGTTTTAATTGATTAATGATTGTTCTGCGTGGAATCCCATATTTTTTACTAGCCTTCCTTTGGGTCAAATCACGGTTTTCTATTGACGCTAAACATTGCCTTAAAGTCTCCTCTGTGTAATTTTTATAGTTTCGTCTGCCTGCTTTCCTTTGATAATTTCTTGGCATGATGCAAAAAATCAAATTAGCAATTTAAATTAGGAAAATATGTGAAGAAAATTAATAAGATAGTCGCGATTATTTGGCGGAGTGACTTTGCTCCAGGAGCAAAGTCACCCCGCCATGTGGAGCATAGTAGGACCGAGCATCAAGAAGAGGTTAGGTTTTGACATTAATAATCAAAACAGTGAAATATTATTGATTATGGTTAAAGGATTAGATGTACGACTACATTAAACCGTTCTTACCTCGATTCCCTCGTTAAATTTTAAGATGCAGACGGCTTTTTCGAAGTATTTTTTTTTGCTGTAGGCTACGTGATGAATCAATTACACCTGACAGTCGAAAAAAATGGCGGATTAAAAAAGTTCCTATTCAGTGTTGCCACTATAAATTTATTTTTACCGATTTCGTTCAGAAATGGACAGTTACATAGAATAAGTTTGGCACAGATAAGAAAAAATCTTTTTCCGCAATTGGAGCATAATTACCTAGACAGGAGCAAAGTAGGACCAGATTACGGTATAGTGTCTATCATCCAGTTATTCCATAGCTTGTCTTGTGATGGAGACTTCAGTGGGGCTACATGATTTATCTAAAGATTGATGAATGATAATACTCTGGATACAGTCTGCGTGTTCTTGTGGCTGGTAATAATTTGTGCTTTTCTCACAGAGAAGGTATTCTAAAACCACTGTTATAATTAGGCAACGGTGCTCGGAAAATTTGCTGAGTACGCGTTGGTTGCTTGGGCATGCGCTGATGACTATTAAATTGGGGATTAAAATTAGGTTTATGCCAGCTAGGTCCGGGTAAAAATTTAGGAGGATTAAAATTATTATTCATAGAAGGAAATTTAGGCTGTGTAAATTGTTGGTGTGAGTTATGTGGTGTTGATGATGATAATGGTTTCCTCAGATCTGTTGCTAAATTATTTCACTGCTGCAAGTACATAACATTAAGTTCATCCTGGACCAATTCCAAAGCCTTCTCAATAGTTTCAGGTCTCATACACCTTATTCGGGACCCGAGAGGATCTTTTCAACCTTTCAAAATTACAAACGCTGGTAAAGTTAATTTTCGATATAAAATACTCTTAGCTTCTATAGTTGTCTCTAATGTCTCGTGCAACGATACATAAGACATTATAGTGCTAAAAACTTTTTGGCATTTGTCATAAAATTCTTGTGGAGTCTCATTACACTGTGTCGCTAATGCTAAGTCATTGTAAAGAGCGGTCTCATCCCTTTGGCCAGAAAAATTATTAATGAAAGTATTTCTAATTCCTATCCAATTTTCAGGAATACCATTTGAATTTATTATACGAGCTGCGGAACCAGTAATTTTATTTAAAATTCCATTTATAACACATAAATTCGATAACTCATATCCTAGCTCGTCCTTCACGCATTGAATTACAATCTGATCACAAATTCTAATAAATCTAGGCAGAATATGTGGGTTACCGTCAAATTCAGGAACTGGGCGGAGAGCTTTATATACTGTATCAGGATCCATTTTATATTTTAAATTACTAAAACTTAAATTCAACCTACTGTCTAAACTTTGAGGGCAATTCGAGCTCTCAGGAAAATTATTTAAATTTACTGGAGGGCAATTCGAGCCTTCACTTAATTGACGATTCGAGTCTACACCTAATTGACGATTCAAGTCTACTAAGCTATCCCTACGAATTTTATGCCTGGAGGACACAGGACTAGTTTTCATAGGACGGAAAATTGTGACGAGGAGAAAGCAACACTGATGGAAAAATAATTCAATGTACTCACATAACTCGTCGACTTCCCTGGTTTTCTTTGAGTTGCACTGAAGTTTGAGTACGCCCCGGCTGCTTCGAAATGCTCTTTCATATATCGGTGAACGCTTGAGAGCGACAGCTAGAACGACCGCGCGCGGTGTCGAATGAATGAATGTCTAGACCCCGGAAATCTTCTTTATAGCGATCGTAGTAGCCCCGAAAGTATCCTACCGACTGCGCCAATTACGAATTCGACAGCCCGGACTCCCAAAAAAACCCAATAATTAGCTAAGTATTTATTAATAAACTTATAATTAAATTACAAAACTACATCCGTTATCGATGCTAGATAAAATCGGAATGAACAAACATATTTTATTGAATTAAAATGTTAAATCGCGGTAAATGCTGTATGAATGAACAAACATATTTTATTTAATTAAAATGTTAAATCGCGGTAAATGCTGTATCAGCAGAGCAATTCCTCGAAGCCGGCACGTTGACCATACACGTGCCGCGATGTCAGCGATGTTCTTTAGGGTACCGTATGTAATTGGCTTCTCTGTATGTGACACACAATACACCATTAACAGTTCGCAGATGTTTGAATGATGTTGGACCACGAACATTGACTAACAGTAAACGCAAATAAAAACACTCATCTTGACTGGGATGGACTGCATAAAGACGGCCTAGTGCATCGGTGGAAAATACTCTTTTTTTTATAGAACGGGGAGCAAACGGGCAGGAGGCTCACCTGATGTTAAGTGATACCGCCGCCCATGGACACTCTCAATGCCAGAGGGCTCGCGAGTGCGTTGCCGGCCTTTTAAAAATTGGTACGCTCTTTTCTTGAAGGACTCTAAGTCGAATTGGTTCGGAAATACTTCAGTGGGCAGCTGGTTCTACATAGTGGTGGTGCGCGGCAAAAACTGCCTTGAAAAACGCTCAGTTGTGGAACGGCGGACGTCGAGGTGATACGGGTGGAATTTCGTATTCTGTCTCGACGTCCGATGATGAAACTCAGCTGCAGGTATTAATCCGAACAACTCCTCTGAACACTCTCCATGGTAAATGCGGTAGAAGATGCAGAGTGACCCCACATCTCTACGCAACTCCAAAGGATCAAGCCGCTCGGAGAGGGATTGGTCGTCGACGATTCGAACCGCTCTTCATTGAATACGGTGAAGTGGAAGGAGCTGGTACTGGGGAGCCCCCGCCCAGAGGTGAGAGCAGTACTCCATGTGGGGCCGAATTTGCGCTTTATAACTGGCTGTCCTCGTTTTCGTCGTAGAAATTGTTTTGATGATTGATTCCAGGTATATCTTGGCATTTCGGAGAAAAGTAGCGTTCTGGCAAAATCATCATTCTGGCAAATTTCAAAGAAGCTGGTTAATGTTGTCGATGGTGGCCTGTCAACTCGTTATACGTTTGCATCTGTAAAATACACCCGTTGACAATTTTCCAAATGTACGGCCAAGTGAATGACAGTAGGGTGTCGTTCATGTATATAAATAAAAAGCCTTTTTATTTCTTGCAAAAGAACAGAGTAAACTTAATACTATTTTTACAAATATATTTTTTAAGAACGTAAATTAAACAATTATTTTTTTTTTTTTCCTAATTTTTGTATCTATTTCCAAATTATTATTTTGCAAGAAACCTTCCGCAGGTGTAGGCCTCCTCCAGGGATCTCCATGTATCTCGATTCTGGGTGAGCTGCATGCAGCTCGAGCTAGCCGTTTGAGCAATGTCGTCCGCCCATCTCGTGAGCGGTCTTCCTCTGTTTCGTTTCCCATTAGGGCCACCCCACCTGGTCACCCTTATGGTCCATCGGTCGTCAGAGAGTCTTGCTACATGACCTGCCCATCTCCTCTCCTCTGTCGTTCATGTATAGGAAACGAAAATATACGCCACCTGCCTTCGTTACTACTAACATAGCGGCCCATTTGATATTGAGTGACTTCATCATTTGAATTTTCAGCAGCAACTCCGAAGATAGTCATGTCACTACCTTTGTTTACATACTTGCAAATGTATTTGATAGATTTTACGGAATGGCAAAATTCTACGTTATGTGTGCTTTATATGCCTTGAGTAATGGCGAAAACGGAACAACCCAACGATTATCAACTTCAATGTCCTGTCGATTTACTTGGACTATTGTTGACTATCCATTGTCATCAATGGATCGGCGGCGATAAAGAGGATATCCATCATTTCTAGTAATAGTTTCTGCTAATTGTCTTGGGTAGCATTTTGAACATTTTCCTTCAACCATACACGGAGAAATGGGATTTAATATTCCACATGGACCATGTATCATATTTTTTGTTATAACCTCATGTAATAGTGGGTCTTCATTATTATCGGGAATTTCTGCTGATTTTTATTTTTTATTTTGGACCACAAAATTAAAACAAACACATGATATACATTGACATACATACAAAAATATCAAAAGCGGTGCCGTTCCTATGACATGTGGACACGACCAGCGAAATCAAGTAGATACAAAAAACAGTGTTAATAAAAGAATTAAACTATTTGAACCAAGAAAATAAATTATCGGTACTGTGTCCTAATTCTACTCTTAGCTGAGGCCAGAGAACCGTGAAAAATGTCAAAACTCTGTGCAATATCATTATGGTAGCGACATAACCTATTAACGTTTGTCAACAATGTGGGATGTGAAAACATCTTCGATTATACAAACGACTCCCGACCCGAGGAACTTGTATGGATAAACGTTCTAAAATTTCACAATCACACTATCAATTTCATTCGGTCTTATCCTCTCAACCAACCAAATGAGGATATGTGCATGTGGCAATCCGCGTTTTTGCCACTCAACTGAATACATCCAACAGCGCGTCTCGCCGAACACGCGGTGCTTAACAATAAAATCCATTAGTGATTTTAATTTCATTTTGAACACCCTTGCAGTGATATCGTGGCGATCAAAGGTGATTGGCTATTAAATAATTCTTTTTGAATTTCTGTCCACTTTGGATTGCATGTAAACGTGATAAACAAATCTGGTGTGCCATAATGTCGTACATAGGACATAGCATCTTGAGCATATTCATACATATGTCGCGGACTTCCGACGTTTGTTGCTGGGAGATTTTTTTTTTTAATATAATAGGGGGGCAAACGAGCTTGCGGGACGATGAAAAAGGGCAGTCTACGCAGCCCATAGACATCCATTGTTATTGGGTGCGTTGCCGGCCTTTGAGGGAGGAGTAGACTCGCTTTTTAACCCTTAAATGCATTTTTTTTCCTTTTTAATTACCATAAATTGAAACAGGTAGAAAATTAAACATAGATTATGGGAAAAATAAAGAAAAAATTTTTTTTTTTATAAAAAGTATATTTTTATACAAAAAACTTACTGATGTAGATCTGCATCAGTATGCATTACAGTTACTTTTAATAATGTTAACTAAGTATTATTATATGATACGATTATTTACGAATTAGTCTTATTACAGTGTATGAAAATCTTTGAAACAGTTGTTTCTCTGATTTAGACACAACGGTACATTACATTTGGTACACGACCATTGTGTGGTGCCCTTACAATTGGGCATCTTGCACCGTAATCGGTTGGCAAATACAGGCAAATGTTCGAATCCATCTACGCGCACATCTTTTGACGGGAGTGGATGTTGCGGACCTTTCTGTTTTTTTATATGAAGCTCGCGTTCTAGAGAGGAAGTACTAGGACGTCCTCTTTTACTACCACTAGATTTACCTATATTACACAGTGTGTCAGCCAAACAATTACGAAACTCCCCAAGATTAGGCAGTTGCTTTTTTGAGACACCTTTAGCAATTAGATTTTGTTTCATAAGCACCCATGAGTTGATTACTGTGAGGTCCAGAAGGTGATAAAACAAGCGTAAATACCATTTCCGGCTCTTTACTCGAATTCGATAGCGTCCTAAAAAGCTATCCATTAGATCGACCCCGCCCATATGCATATTGTACTCTTGTACAATTTTGGGACAAGGGATGTAAATTTTTTGTTTGCCTTCTTATCGTATCTTGATACTTTTCCAACAGGCTCGGCACCAACGTAAGTCGATAAAAGAGTGACGACTGTATTATCTTTCCATGCAGTGGCCGAAAAGTCTACTCCTTCTGAATGGGAAACGCGTTCTTCATATGTACCTCTCGGAATAGAAGTTTTCATTAGTTCCTTTTTGTCAGGGAGCCGACAGTTCGGCAGCCTGTTTTGCTGAATAGTTCCGACACATTGTATACCCTGTTTGTTTAAATAATTTACTAAGGGCAGGGACGTATAAAAATTATCGAAGAACACAATATGATTGTTATTCCTTGGTATAACTCTCGCCAAACGTATAACGACGTTATTTGTTATTCCAAGATCAGGCTCATCGGCTGGTTTGTCTTTTTTTTCTTCTTGTCCAGAATAGACCTCAAATCTGTAAGCATATCCCATAAGACTACAGAGAACGTATAGCTTATAACCCCACTTGTGAGGCTTCTTAGGTAAATATTGCTTTAGGAAATGTGCAATTTTAGTTGAACACATCTGCTCATCTATCGAAAGTCGTTGGTCAATGGCAACTGATGAAAATGTCGTATTTAGCTGTTCTATTACAGGCCGAATCTTATGAAGGCGATCGTGACCAGATTGGTCTTGCGGAAGATGTTTATTATTATCGTTGAAATGTAAGTAGCTCCTAATCATCTCAAACCGATTTACCGGCATTACGCTCTTTACAGGTTCGTACCCAAACTTGGAATGCCAGTATGATCGTACACTTGGAAAATTCTCCACTGACATAAATAAAAGAATTCCTATGAATTTTTTTAACTCCCCAACAGTAATAGTAAAAGATATTGTAGGGTTTTTTTGTACTGCATATAGGTTGGTTTCATCAACAATTTTTTGAAGAAACTGGGGTGTGAAGTAGTGCAAGAAACATTTATATGGTGTGTCGAGTTCAGTTATAGCAGGGTCTGTTGTGCTTGATCGGTGAATTATTTTCGATTCGTCATACAACAAACTGTCTTTTTTCCAAATGAGTTTCTTTTTATCAAACTCTACAAAGTGTTCATGACCTTCTTGCGTGGATAATGAAGCAATACTTTGACTTGATGGGCCAGGAAAATCTTGAACTAGTGGTGGATCGCTATAGTTAGGATCTTCATGGTCCTCTGCATCCTCGTCTTCCAACTCTCGAATTTTTTCTCTTGCATTAGTGTAAAAGGTTTCTTCATCTTCACTTTCATCTTCCAAGCCATCCTCAGAAATATTTCCGTTTTCTAAAGCCGCCAAAATTTGTTCTATGTCTCTATCTGCCAATTTGCGGGACATTCTGGAAAAATAATTATAAAATTCATATGAATAAATTACGTATCTATGAAATGTAATTATTCATACGAATGTATAACTAGCCATGAAAGTAAAAGCGTGATAGATAGATATGTGTTAGGAATATATAACTTGAAGGATAGTCTCCGCCTACCCTATATACCTAGAATGTAAAAATTTAATATTACATATATATATAATGATAGCATATTAATATTTTATTAATATGCCTACCCCTTCGGGGATAATTCCCCGAAGGGGTAGGCAGAGGCATATTATATGCCCACATTTCACCTCATAGACTTTGTCCCACGTAATAGGTAATAGGTGGTGAGCCGTATTGCCGTGTTGAAATGATTATTATAGTAATAATAAATAATTTTAAATTATTTATCTGTTTGAAATATATGGTATATGTCAAAGTAATTCATAAATTAAAGTCAAAAATAAAAAATAAAATATTATACCTACAGTTAGACTGAGTATAACTATTTCTTGCCGATTGTGCATACTGATGTATTTCTACATCACAATTATAACGCTGATATTTACAACAACTGTTATTGAATTCTTAAAAAATACAATGTAATCTGTCCTTCTTACCTTTATTCTCTCGTATATCACTTTAAGCACGTAATAATACTATTTGGTATCCACTAAAACGAAATTAAAATTTTACCGCCTAAGTCAGTATTTGTAAGTAGCGCGGCTAGCTGTCAAATTATGACAATTAAAAAAGTCAACTGCTAAAACACATTAAACATTTGGAGGTCTCGTATCTCTGAGGGAAGACCCCCCCCCCCCCCCCCCAGGAGCCGATTCCACAAAAAGAAAATGCCTTGTGAAACGGACTGTGGAAGACCTCCAACCATCGAGATGATGCTGGTGAAATTTAGAGGTCGTTCGGCTCGTACGGTGTTGAAAAGAGGCAGGAGGGATCAACCCAAACAATTCTTCCGAACACTCTCCGTAGTAAACTTTGTATAAAACGCAAAGAGACGCAATGTCTCTGCGTAGCGAGAGAGAATCAAGCCGATCAGTAAGACATTGGAGATTGACAATAGTTTTTCTGCCAACATTCTGTGCATTTCCGTCAGCATTAATGGCATCCCGAAGATGAATGTAATGTAATCATAAATGTCAATTGTTCAGTTTTAACTTTCACATACATATCCACAGCATATTGGTGAAAAAGACGCCGACACTTTAAGATGTGATTGTCCTCATTTTCCCATCAGTCTGTATGAATAATAATTCATTGAACTAACTTTTTTGTTCATTTCAGCACCTGTAAAGAATTTTTTGTGTTAATAATATAAATTTTAAGTTAGTAAACATATATTGTTAATTAATTTACCTGTAACTGGATTTATCATCTTAATTGAAAAATGATAGCCGTCTTCACCTTGCCTAAATGTTTATTATTTTTTTTTTATATTCTCCATCTGCAATCAGTGCTTTCACTTTTAGCAAATATGTTGGATGCTTATCTCGTTCGGAGTGTGTCCTCCAGTGAGAACATCTACTCATAGTTCTTCACATTATAGAATGTCTTTTCGCTTAAGGCGTTTAACATAGCTCTGCATCGTGAGCTGTCGTGCAAGGGCATTGGGGTGGGCTGCTAGCCGTACCCTGTATCTGGTCTTGATATTAGTTATTTCTTCTCTCACTGAGAGCATTCCCAGGTGTTCGTGGATCTCAGCATTAGTCACATACCAGGGGACATTACTGATAGTCCGGAGAATAATGTTCTGCATTCTTTGTATGCGCATGATGGAGGAGTTACAAGCACTACCCCATAGTTGAAGGCCGTACATCCATACAGGTTTCAGGATCGACTTGTACACTAGTAGTTTATTGTCTACAGACAGTTTGCTGTTTCGGCCTAGCAACCACAGGTAGCTTTTATATCTAATATTCAGTTCATCTCGCTTCTTTTTTATGTGATCATTCCATGTCATACGCCTATCAAGATGAAGACCAAGGTATCTGACACAATTCCGGTGAGGAAGGGTGGTATTTTCTAGCTTCACTGAGGGGCCTAAATGCTTAAATAGGATAGGATATTGTAAGGCATCATATGATCGATGTGTTTCAGACACACGCTGAATCGTTCCGCCGATGTAAAACAATGTCTCGGTTTTCAAAATTTTCTCCCACGACGACAATAGCCACTTCATCAATTGTTGGCGCATTAAAACGTCCAGCATGTTGTCCTGCAGGCGCCTTATCGGCTCTGATAACAATTTTATGATTATCTGATGGCATGCGGTCTAATGCAGTTGTGAATTTTAATTTAATTTAATTTTAATTAAATTAATAATAATTATAATAAACTTGACAATAAGCTCAAAGCTATGTATTATACTGAGAGACTGGTGCTTGAAAAAGGTTGGGAAAACCTGTTATTACAAGTCACCAGTCCCTCTTGAACATAGTGTTGCAAAAAGTATTGCTAATACAAGTCTTTAAAAACGAACGAAAATAAATAATTTATTTTATACAAATATTTTTTGAATAATGCAACTAATTCATTGTGTTGATGGAAAAATGTTTGAAGTTGTTCCACAATGGACCTTTTCACTAAGTTGTTGTGTGCGCAACACTGATCGACTTCTCTTGCTGAATTGCCAATAAAATATATTTGCAAAAATTTATAGTCTTTGGCAATAAGGAACCTGTTCGATGATATATTTGACCCTAAATCTGCAAGAAAGCTTTAAGTAGGCTTTTCCAATTATTGGAAGACCTTGCTCATACAATTATGAAATACAACATGTTATAAAATGTTGCTGATTTAGAGCTTGGCCACAGTTTCTGGCGGTGTGGAGCGCGGCGCGGCGAGAGGGTCTGCGAGAGGCGGGGTTTGCGGCGGTATGCCACAGCTCGACCAGCTGCGACCGCGGCGGCATCAGCGGTGGACGTACTTATTTAGAGTATATTAGTTAGTTTTATTTCGTCCCACAATTTTTTATAACATGCCTATATTTATGATGTGAATGTTTTCACATCCATATTGCTGGTCTACTCACTATTTCACTAATAAATTGTTCTGTATCCATTACTTTATATGAGCTCAATGCGCGATAAAAACAAAATTATTTGTTTTGGTCGCGCGATGCTAAATGCGTCCACCACTGCCGCTATGCGCGCCGCTTTGAGCTGTGGCCGCCTCGATACTCCCGAGTGCATTTGTTTCACTCGCACGCCGCGCAGACCGTCGCCGACGCCGACGCGCGGGTAGCCACCGCGCCGCAGGTCGCACCGCAATGCGCGTCGCCGATAGCTGTGGCATACTTCATACAATTTGCTCAATTTGTTTTTGCCGCTCGCCGCTTTGCGCGCCGCAAAACGCGCCGCAGGTGACTGTGGCCAAGGGGTAAGTCATTGGGTTATTATTATTATGTATTTGACTTATTGTTTACAAATTAAACACATCTACACTACTGGCTCCACATATTTTGCACATGGTAAATCTAAATGAAATTGTTTGCCATTATACTTACCTTGAAAGTAGGCATAAAATTGTCTTGAATAACTTTTGTTGCGCCAAATGATGTCATTTGAAAGCAATTATTGTATTGCTGGATATGAGTCTGATGAAATGATTAGAATCTGGCCTATTTCCGGAAACCAATGAATGTAGTGGCTCTGGTGGTGGTACCAATGGCGTTAATTTGACTTGACGGCTGGCGCAACACAATCCATGGGCTTCATTTTTGAATTTCAATGCATTGCTATGTGGACACACAATATTCATTAGTCCAATAGCAACAATTCGCTCTGAACTGTTAGACCAGTGCCGATAATTTTTGAAACCAAAAAAAATTACAGTAGGATGAAACCCATTAGAAAAACAGGGGAATATGATCAAAATGAAAGGAAAAATAAATTACGGTCGATCTGAGGTCGGGGGAATATATATATATATATATTACCATAGTAAATCTTCTCAGAAAATGCAAAAAATCGTATGCAGTAACGCCCAGACCCGTCATCCCCTTCCTTACATCTCTATGAAATACGAAAATTTTAGCCCATCTAAAGGCTAAAATTTTTTTTTAAGATCACTCAGGTATATATAAGTTATCTTAAAATAGTAATAAATAGGCATCTAATTATAATTTAAAGAAGATTCATAGAGAAGTAGGGAAGGGGATGACGGGTCTGGGCGTTAATGCATACGATTTTTTGCATTTTCTGAGAAGATTTACTATGGTAATATATATATTTTTACCATAGGAAAGTAGAGATTTCAACGAACTGAAAGCACACCAACTTTTTGAAAAAAGCTGAAATTTTGACGTCAGAATTTTCGATTGAAAATTAGGGTGTTTTTTCGATATTTATTCAAAATAAGGTGAACAAATAAATATTTTTAATCAAATAAATTACAGCGTATTTGGGACATAGAAAGGTAAGTTTTCACCAAATTTCGTTAAAAAAAAAATATTTTTGTTAAAGATAAAAATTAAAAACCAAAAACTTGGTTTTTTGAATTTTTCACATACATTTTGAGGTTATGTGAAAAATGTGTGAATACAAAAGTTATTAGATCTTTTTATTACCTACAACTTTGCCATTTAACTTTCTTCGATAGGACTTTTAGTTTTGCCGGAAATCGAGATAAACCGTTTTTTAAACTTAAAACTCCCCCCCCTACCCCTTCCCGACCTCAGATCGACCGTAATTTATTTTTCCTTTCATTTTGATCATATTCCCCTGCTTTTCTAATGGGTTTCATCCTACTGTAATTTTTTTCACTTTTTATTAGTTTTTAAGGCTATCTGCACTGGTCTATGTAATCAATTGCCATATTATAACTGAATGCAGCTCTGTGGGGATTAAACACAACATTTCTATGTTGATTTCGATTTCGTTGAAGTTCATTTCGCGCTTCGCGTTGTTCATCAGTTTGATTTGCTCTTATATTTCTTTGACTTGCCGTATTTCGAGTTCTGCGGCCTAAGTTTGTACGTCTGGTTGGTGGCATTGTTAAAAACGAAAATCCGACTGATAATAAAAAGATCTCATATATTTTCTGTATCTCATATATATCTATACCAAATTGTAAAATTGTGTAGTCACCAAAAGTTACCAAAAATCGATATGAAGTGAATTGATCTTACCGTGATTAACAAACACTTATTAGCAAACAAAAAACTTCTTCGTCTTTAAAACAAAACGAAATTTATCAAAAATTTAATAAAATTATTGTTTTTTTTTTATCATTTATTCGCCGGAAACAAGTCCATAGGCATACAAACATACAATAAAAACAGAAATAAACTAAACTAAAATAATTACAAATAAAAACACAACAACGCACTAGCGGCTGGCCGCAATGCGGTGTGCCGCTGCGGCGGGCCGCACATCGATTATTATATGAAACCGCACGATAACAACGCACTGACTTGCGGTCAACCGTCAACCGCTCCGGTTGATCTGGAGCTCCGGCGAGCCGCACCGGTTGAATGATGCGGCGCGCCGCGTCCCCTCCACGCACTCGGCGCGGTTAGCCGTCCTACCTACGTCATCACATATAATTATTTAACAAATGTAAACAAAATATTGTAAACCTATTTTAAAAGAGTAAAAAATAAAAAAATAAAATATGTTTATTTGGAACATAAGATACATGTATCACTTATTCCACGTCATTAAATTTGAATTTGTAATATTTCAAGAAGCACTGACGAGTGACGATTGCGGCAGACCGCAATAGGACCGCAATAGGGACGGTTAGCCGGAATACGGCAGGCCGCTACGGCGGACCGTATATACCGCGGCCCGCCGCAGCGGCACACCGCATTGCGGCCAGCCGCTAGTGCGTTGTAGGCCTAAATTTGTACCACAGTAGTGGTTATAAAATTAAATAAACACATATATAGTTTTTGGTTTGCTAAAATATCTTGAACGCGGCGGGGTACAGCATTCCAAGGTGTCAGCTGTCATTATCTGTGCAGGCATTGACGTCAAGTTTGAATCAACCGTTTCTTCCAAGGCATCTGAATCCGAAGTGTTCGTGATCTCCTCCTCGGCTCCTCTGTATCCAAAGCTTCTCCTATATCAGCCACAAGAGCTATTCTCTGCATGTTAAATTTGGGACATCTCATTACGATATGGGTCAAGTCTGCCCCATCAGCTTAACAGTAAGTGCATTTGTTATTGTCAATTATCTTCATACGATGTAATTGGGCAGGTTTTTGGCAGTGTCCAAATCTCAGGCGATTTATTATGGTTATGTATTTTCGCTCATTGGCATCCTTATGGTTATGTTTAATTAATTATTTATTTAACTATTAGCTTCCGGTATAAATTATAAAGTACTGTCGGTGTCATGCATAGTTGGTGTGGCTAAAATGTGTTTGATATTTTTCATCACCAGCCTCAAATTCAGCCTCCTTATGGTTATGATACCATGGTTTGATTGGAAGTTCTTTTTGGATCTCTGCATACCATCTTCCTTTACTTTTCGAAATATCCTTGTAATATTCATTCCATAGTTGTCTTTTATTGTTCTTTAAACTCATGTATAGGTCAGTAAAAGGAATCTTGCTTATGTCGCTATGATCGTCATCGTGATTAGAATTGACTGCTTTGTCAACGACTTCATTGCCCTTGATACCTCTGTGACTACTGTCGGTGTCATGCATAGTTGGTGTGGCTAAAATGTGTTTGATATTTTCTCTTTCATCACCAACCTCAAATTCAGCCTCCTTATGGTTATGATACCATGGTTTGATTGGAAGTTCTTTTTGGATCTCTGCATACCATCTTCCTTTACTTTTCGAAATATCCTTGTAATATTCATTCCAAAGTTGTCTTTTATTGTTCTTTAAATTCATGTATAGGTCAGTAAAAGGAATCTTGCTTATGTCGCTATGATCGTCATCGTGATTAGAATTGACTGTTTTGTCAACCACTTCATTGCCTTTGATACCTCTGTGACTACTGTCGGTGTCATGCATAGTTGGTGTGGCCAAAATGTGTTTGATATTTTCTCTTTCATCACCAGCCTCAAATTCAGCCTCCTTATGGTTATGATACCATGGTTTGATTGGAAGTTCTTTTTGGATCTCTGCATACCATCTTCCTTTACTTTTCGAAATATCCTTGTAATATTCATTACATAGTTGTCTTTTATTGTTCTTTAAACTCATGTATAGGTCAGTAAAAGGAATCTTGCATATGTCGCTATGATCGTCATCGTGATTAGAATTGAGCGCCAGCAAACGAGGCGGCAGCTGCGGGTATGTCGCCGGCAGAGGGCGCTCGGTGGTGGCCGCTTGAAGTGCACTCTGAAACATCGAGGTGACTACGGTAGTAAAATTGTCAATTGATGTTGGTGTTTCAGGAGGACGCGGTTGTGGTGCTTCGTCAAGGGCTCGCTCGAAGATCCTCCAATCAATGCACCTAAGGCGAAGCGGCGTCAGAGGTGCTAGACTCGGGTCGGTGTCCAACAGGGTGACAACCACGGTGAGGTGATCGGACAGCAGCTCGTCGACGATGACGTCCTGGGTCATCTGGCATGTCAACCCCTGATGGACAACGATGTCTAAAGTATCGGCTCGGTGGTTGGCTTGGTCGGGATAGCGAGTCGGCACGTCCGGGCCGGACACTGAAAAATCCAGCGTCTCGGCGTCGTGCAGCAGCCGTCTGCCCCGCGGGTTCGCTGTCCGCGAATTCCACGCCGGGTGCTTCGCATGCCAATCGTCGGCGATGACGCACGGATGGGCGGCGGCGAGGAGAGCGCGGACATCGGCGGTAGCGTAACGATCGTTTGGCGGAGCGTAGACCGCGAAGAAGCCTGTGGGGCGACCTGCGAGCTGCAGCTCCACACCCAGGGCCGAGCACTCGGTGACAGCCACGTCGGGCAGCAACCGGTGTGGTATGCGGCGCCTGACCATGACTGCTAGGCCACGGTAGGCGCGACCGATGGCGTCGACGTGGTGTTGGCGATAGGTTTCGTACCCCGGGATGCGCAGCCTGGCTGTTTCGGTGAGGTGCGTCTCGCTAATCAGGGCGACGTCAATATCCTGCGAATTGAGTCAGTGCTTTAGGTAGGTGGCCTTATTGGCGAGGCCGCGCGTGTTTCAGTGTAGGAACCGAAGGCCCCCCATTATCTGCGACTGCGGCCTCGGGTAGGGCCCTTGAGGGCCGATGCCGCTCTCCTGAAGAGCGGGGCAGGATTGTCCCCGGCCTGCACGGCCTGGAGAATGTTAGCTATCGCCGCCAGCGCCTCCTCCATTTGATGTCGGCGCGCGCGGGACCTGGTGCGCGAGCGCGGAGGCGGTGCCGTTCTGGGAGCTGGTGTAGGTGCTGTGACTGTGACTGTGGCGGCGGCGTGGTTGGCGACGTCCGCGGAAACCGCATGGAGTGCGGCAGCGTGGCTCGCCTCCTGCGCGGCAAGCGAGGGTGCGGCGTTACCACGCTTGCGGCCGCCGCGTCTCGTGCGGTGACGTACAGTGATGAAGCCCTCTTCGTCGACCGCAGGAGCGGCGCCGGACGTCAGAGGGGCGACCGCAGGCGGCGCGCCCATGGGCGGATGTTGAGTGTGGCTTTGGCGTTGGCGCAAGGGGCGAGACGGTGCCGTTCGGGCAAACGTGCCCGCGCGCCGGTTCTGCTCCTCCTCCTTGCGCACCGGGCAAGTCGAGTGGCATGCGGGGTGAGGCCCCCCGCAGTTGGCGCAGGTCGCCGGCACTTCCCTCGGCCTGGTGCAGTCAGCCGCGCGATGCTCCCCCGCGCAGCGAACGCACGCCATACGCCTATGGCAATTCACCGAGGAGTGCCTAAATGATTGGCAGCGGTGACATTGCGCGGGACCCTGTTTCCCGCGCCAGGCTTCAATGGTGACCCCTGTCATATAAAACAGCTCGGTAATGCTGTATATGGCAGGGGTGATGTCCGGGGTGCGCCCCATGACGGCTAGAAAAATACAGCCGGGTCGGCCCTTCCTAGCCCTAATTGGGCGGATATACTCGGGCTCGTACCCGCGGTCTCGAAGCGCCTGGGCCAGCTCCTCGGGGTCGGTGGTGACTGGTATACCCCGAATCGCCACCTTGAGATCCTGCTCCGCAGGCAGGGAGTATGACGCTATACAAATATTAACTTAAACTAATCCTAAACTACCACGCTGGTAAAAGGGACCGACCGACCCTTCCGCCACCTGCGCCCCGCCGACCGTTTCCTAGAAGAACATCTGTCTGGCAGCTTCGTTCGTCAGCTTTCTAAACTTCATTGTTCGTTGTCCGTAACAGAGACTATTGGTGTCTTTTGTTTTAGGCGGGCAGTATACACAAATGATGGAAAGAGGACCGTTTGCTGTGGACAAAGAAACTGCTATGGATTGAATATCTTGATAAAAACTAGTCTTCAGATGTTTATACTTAATGGAGTTACGGATTAAAATACCTCAACCGCCATGTTCATTTTTAGCATTTTTTCCTATATAGTTATAGCTAGAGATTGATAAATAGGGGTTTGAATATTTAACCAGGTTTCATTGAGAAGACACACATCTATGTTATTTTGAATTAATGATGATTTAAGTAAAGCCTTTTTATTATTGACACTCTGAATATTATGTTGCATTATTTTTAAAACAGCCATTATTTGGTAAGATTTTCTATCAATATATCTTTAATTTGTGTAATAAAACATGTTAAATTGCCAGAAGAACCCTTTATATTATCCACGAATAATAATTTATTATTTAAACGGTTAACTTCTGTTGTATTACAGCCTAGTTTAAAGTACTATCCGGAGTGACCTCTACAGTTGTAGAATAACCTAAGGTATGTGTTCCAGCAGGAAGAGTATACTCTTATCTGACTGGTATTGGCCTCCAAGTATGTTGGTATTATAGGTGGACCCTCCTTCGTACAACATAAAAATATATTATCAATCACTATGTTGTTAGTGTAACTAGGCAACACAGTCTCGTCACTAATCCTATTTTCCGCTTGTTATATTAGCTATAACCTTGTTAATATTGTGTGCTATTAACATAGCAATCAACCGTCTACATTCAAAAGACAGAGATAAAGTTCTCTGAGTTAACTTAGAACCACTAACAAACTTATTAGTGTCAAAATATAATAATTTCTCACTATGACGACATGTCAACATGTGAATAGTATTATTCAATTTAAAAATATGATTATTTTCAACCTCTGACAGAGTATCAGAGTAGGGAAAAGCACATAACATCAGCTTTCCTATGTTTACCCGGTGCCGGGTATGTTGTGCCGGTCCCCACCACAGTTGCAACACTTCAAGATGTCTGATGTGCACTCCTTGTAGGAATGTGCACCTGAACATCTTGAACATACCTCATCATTTCGACATATTTTGGCATTGTGCCTAAACTTCATGCACTTGATGCATTGCATCAGTGGTGGCACATAAGTGTATACCCTGTACCTCCACTTGTCCAGAAAAACATACGAAGGAAGTGCCTACAAATGTTACACTCACCGTAGTGAGAGGGACTATTTCCTGACCTACTTTCTTGGTGAACCGTCTCACAGCTATAATTTCGGCATCCGCCATCAGTTTTTCATACAGTTCTGCATTGCTCGACTCCTTGTCGACGAATCTAGTGCCGGGTCTCTCCACCGACGCTGCTGCTACACCTTCAAATTGTTTTTCTTAAGACAACTATGGCTTAGGAAGTCATTTGCTGCTACCGCCTGTTTGAAGACTACCATTATTTTGTTCGCATTTAATCTACGCTTTTCAACTATGCCCTTTACATTTTTGAAAAATTTCGAGAGATATAAGGGGTCTTTGTTCCCAATTTTCTCATTAATTCCTTCTACTTAGATCGGGTATTCCTCCTTAGAGCTGTTGTCCGGGTATGACCACTTATATTAAGGTTTATAGTAGGGTTTGATCGTCCGGTGATGAAGACGCCGCTAGAAGCTGCTCCTTCATATTTCGCTTCTTTGTTGTCCGCGGTGTCGCCATACACCCATCGTCATCTCCGCCGCTCTCCGGCTCTATTACGACTAGTCCCAGCTAGGTATTTCGTTAGTTTACCAACTTATTTGTATTTATTGAAAAAATTGTTTAAAAAACAAGCCTTTCCAGTTCCCGCCAAAAAAGGAAGTCCCAAAATTATTATTATTATTTAAAAAAAATCCCTTTCTTGGCCTGCACGGTTTGTGCGTCAGCCATGCAAAAAAGTTAGGAAGTGCGTTATTAGATTTATTTTATTGGATTAGAAATTGGAGCGGAATTTGGAAAAGGATCAGATAAATTTATTACATAAGTACATAAATGGTTATAATTTTATATTGTTATGAAAAATAAAACTGGCTATAATTCTATATACATCAATATTTATATTAGATAAAAGGACAGAAATTGAAGTAGGAAAAGGAATTTTAATGGATAAAAGTGAGGAAATAAAAGCGGAACGGTCATGTCGAGTACAGGCGAAGAATATATGATTAAAATCCCCAACGTCATTGCCACACTCACAAATATCATTAGGAAAAATGTTAAGCCTTGCCAAATGCAAAGGAATGCATGCATGGCCCACCCTCATACGTATAATGGTCGACGTGATAGCTTTACCAAGCGTCAGATTTGAAAAACATGGTTTAAAAGGTATATCCTCCTGAATCGTGCTGTAATATCGACCAAAGTCAAAGTCAAATCGTTTATTTCAATTAGACCATCTAAAATGGCACTTTTGAACGTCAAAAAAAAATATATAAAGATGATTCTAGTTGCCCCTTCCAAAAGGTAGTTTCGTGTGGAGAAGAATGGGCAAGAAACTCCACACTTACTCTTTTAAAATAGGTTTACAATATTTTGTTACATTTGTTAAATAATTATATGTGAAGACAATGTACTCTTAGAATAAACTACTATACTAAAAAAGTTAGTAGGTATACATGTTCCTCACATATTTACAAATATCGAAACCGTAGAATATTAACATTAAAGAGTAATAAAAATATTAAAAAAAACACAACAAAACAGTGTGTGAGATACAAAAAAAATAATAATTACATTTGTAGCATTATATAAATTAAAAAAATAATAATAATAATAACAAAAATATGTTAAAGCAAAAAATCAGCAACCAATTTGATTTTGTCCAGGCTATAGAGCCAATCATAGGATTGTCCTATTGGACCTTTATTCTGACTTGAAGAGCGCCAAATGTTTGTCCAAGAATTCAATAACTGGGATTTAGGAAGGACAGCCAAATCACAACAAAAGTTTTTGTACGGAACCAGATCTCCGTCATTGACCGCAGCTTTGGCAAGGCTATCGGCCTTGGTATTGCCAAAGATACCCCAAAATTATTGTAATATGATTACATTAATTATTGTTGTCACAGATTACCACCGAATTTTTTGTTTTAAATTGAATGACATTGACATTTGTTAGCGCGGTTATGGATGTGGTGTCACAGATTATCACAGTTTTATTTTTAATTCAATAACGTTGACATTCGTTAAGCGCGTTTTTTTCAAATATGCAAAATTAAATGTATATTTTTCAATCTTTCTGAGAGATTTTCTTAATATTTTTTTTCGTAAGAACCTGGTACAGAGTATAAGAAAACTACAAAAAAAATCAGACAAATCGGTCAAGCCGCTTTCATGTGTTGACAACGGAAAACGGGTTTAATTTTTTTATATATATATATAAAGGGTATTTCAACAAGAAGTTTGTTTTTCAATTGTGGCAACACCGAGAACGTGATAGTTTTGACATTTTGTTTTTGGCGGTATTCGTAGCAGGTGCTTTGGCAATTATTACAATGAATTCAATTTCGCTCGAAAATCGCATTAAAATAATTCACATCCACTATAAAAATGGTGGTTCTGTTAAAGTTACATTTCGTAAAATTCGTGATATTTTCGGCCAGCATAATCGTCCTTCTGAGACCGCTGTTAAGAATTTGGTCGCGAAATTTGAGTCGACAGGCTCGGTACAAAATGTGCCAACACCAACACGTGTTCGACCGGGTCGTTCAACAGAAAACATCGCCGCCGTGAGCCACAGTGTTGAAGAAGATCAAAATTTGTCAATTTCACGACGTTCTCAACAATTGGGGTTATCCAAAAGCACAACATGGCGAATTTTGCGAAAGGATTTGGCTTTGAAGCCTTACAAGATTCAACTGGTGCAGGAATTAAAGCTGATCGACCATTCAAATCGCCGCAGATTCGCTCAGTTCATTCAGGAACAACCTGCTGGTTTTTCTGAAAAAATCATTTTTTCAGACGAAGCCCATTTTCATTTGTCAGGGTACGTCAACAAGCAAAATTGTCGCATTTGGGCTTCTGAAAATCCTAAAGCAAATATTGAGAAGGCTTTGCATACTCAACGTGTTACTGTGTGGTGCACTATGTGGTCTGGAGGCGTGATTGGGCCGTTTTTTTTCGAAGATGAGGCTGGAAATGCGGTAACAGTCAATGGATCACGGTATCGCGAGATGTTAACCACTAAATTTTGGCCTATTATTGATGACATGGATATCACTGAAATGTGGTTTCAACAGGACGGTGCCACATGTCACACAGCCAATGAAACGATCAATTTATTGCAAACCAAATTTCCCGAGCGCATAATTTCGCGAAATTCAGCTGTTAAGTGGCCAGCCAGATCGTGTGATTTAACACCACTGGATTATTTTTTGTAGGGCTATGTTAAAGACAGAGTCTATACGGAGCCAATCGAATCGATTGCAGCCTTAAAACTCAAAATCCGTGATGTCATTAACGAAATAGACCCTCCATTTTGCCAAAAAGTGATTAAAAATTTTGATGAAAGGATCAACATCTGTCAGCGTGGTCGTGGTGGACATTTGCCAGATATCATTTTTCATTCATAATTGCCAAACTTTTCTCTTTGTAATACAATAAAAATTTTATTCATTTTCCTCTAAATTCTTTGTTTTATTTTGTTTTAGAAAACAAAGTTCTTGTTGAAAAACCCTTTATATATATAGAAAGAATAGAAGATAGGAATTAAAAAGAATATAACTTTATTAGGTATTCTTTTTTTTAATATTTTTATTTTAATTTACTTTATAATTCAATATAATTTTATTTATATCGTATTTATTTATTTTAATTTATAATTCATATAATTCATATAATTTTTATATATTTTCTTTTTAATTCAAATAATATATTTTTCAACTAAAAATTACTTAAATCTAAATCTATTCTTCTATTCTATTCCTGCCAGCCTTCAAGAGGAAATAGAACATCTACACAAAACAGAGATCTATTTGCTGACTACTTCGTATATATATATATATATATACTAAGTTATATATAATACGTTTATGCATATATATATATATATATATAATATATATATATGGAAAGAATATAGAAAATAGAAATAGAATATAGAAAGAATAGAAGATAGGAATTAAAAAGAATATAACTTTATTAGGTATTTTTTTTTTATATATTTTTTTTTATTTACTTTAGAATGCAATATAATTTTATTTATATTGTATTTATTTATTTTAATTTATAATTCATATAATTTTTATATATTTTCTTTTTAATTCAAATAATATATTTTTCAAAGTGTTTCATTTTCAAGTTTTTCAAGTGGCAAAATCGAGTAGCTCTGCTGAGAACACAATAAAATAAACATACAGAGCCTCGCGTCTTTAAAACTAGTATAGACAGACTTATACAAACTTCTAATAGAGAGACAGAGACAACGCAGGGCCCACGTGAGTTACGTTAACAATTGATTAGAAAAAAACGTGGTACCTGGAAGGTACAAGCGCCTGGGGCCCACCCCCGCACACCTCGCCGCTTGTCTCAGCTCAGCTCTGAGAACACAAAAAAATAAACATTACTTACCGAGTTCGTTTTTTTCAGTTATTGTTAATTTTTCATTACTAAATATTTCTATAATCTCTTCCCACATCATCCTCTTTAAGTCACGGTTGGCATATGTCCCACAACGCCCTCCTTGTCTCAATCTCGGTTATAAATCTTTCCGTGTCGAAAGACATCGCAATGATTACAAAACACGCTGTAGTTCCACAATACGTGCGGCCGCCGCGGCTAGTGCGCGCACACTGCTTATTTAACTACAATGCAATTGATCCCAGTGGCCGCAGCGACCAGCGACCGAACACGGGCCGCAAATGCGTCGCTTTGATCTCGCTGGCCGCTGCGGCTCGGTGTGGCCGCTGGCCGCGTGCGGCCAGGTGCGCGTGCTATATGGCGATTTCATACTATGGTTTCTATCTCGATGGCCGCCGCGACCTGGCCGCTAGTGCGCTATTGCCCTTAGTGTGAAATGTGACATAGTCATGGTAGGGTAAAGAGAAAGGTTTAGAACTGTTTTGAGCGGCAGAGTGGAAGTGAATTTGTTTGTTTTGTAAACCCGTGTATTATATATTGCATATATATATATACAATGTGTTGAACTGTATATATATGCAAACAGTACATTTTGTGTTTTGTGTGTGTGTTTTATAGGTGATGAGTAGATTGACAATAAGTAATATAAAAAGTAGTATAATTTTTTGTTATTAATGAATAATATATATGAAGTTAATGCATGCAAAGTAAGAATAGTTAATATACATATACATACACAATACTTTAAATAAAATAATTATATTTAAGTCCTGTGGTATCATTTGATGGTCTTCATAAGTCAAACAAATATTACCCTGGGTACAGAATAAATAAATACATAAATGTAAGTAAATTAGGCCGTGACTTAAGTATATAAGTTTATGCATACCAAAGAACCAATAAATCAAATTGAATACTACCACAACATACACATCATTAACAGAAACAATTACCGATGGCAAAGTATAGACAGTATACAATATTAAATCAAAGAAAGACACACTACCATTAATCTTAGCCACATGTATCAGATACACTAGGGATACTCCCAAACACACGCAGAATGTCGGCTTCAGTACGAAAAATATTTATCTTAGTTGTTTCTGTGTGCCTAGCAAACACACGACCCTCCTTCGTCCACACAAATCTCCAACGGTGTTCCTTACATTTCTCTCGTAGCTTACCATAAAGCAAGCGATTGGCCATTGTTAACCTCTCATTGATATAAATCGGCTTCGGGGCGTGTGATGGAAAGCCAAAATCAGCTGTTGATAAGTTACGTTTTACTCTAGCCTGTTTTAAAAGATCATTTCTAATGGAACGGCGCACGAGTCTCACCGCAATCAGCCGGGGACGGGAGGGACGGGTAATGATTTGCGAGCCGTCCGAATCATTGTTAGTTGGAGGTTTAGCACCGACGCGGAGTACACTAACTATATCGCGCTCCTCAATAATGACTCCGAGCTTCTGTGCGGTAGTAAGAACGAGGTGCACCGGGGACTCATTAGGAAATTCCGGGATACCAGATATTTCAATGTCGTTGAGTAAATCCATTTGGCAGCGTTCGTTTAACTCATATCGAAATTCTGTAACGGTGGTACTAAGACCTGAGGTATTCTGTGACGAGAGTTGCTTGCGTACAGTGTTGAGTTCAGCCCGCAATTCCATATTATCACTTTCAAGTGCCAGGATTCTCCCCATGTGAGTATTTAATTCATTTTTATACTCAGCTAATTGACCGGACAAAAAATCAACCGTTTGCGAAAACTCATTTTTAATCTCGGTGAGAGCAACACTTATGTTCGATTCCAGAAGTACTTTAAGCTGTTCATACGTTACTGGGCTAGTTCCGGTGTGCGAAATGCTATTTGATGATGCACTGCTTTCCGGAGAGGACTCCAATAATTGAGTCTTAACGGGTGTCTCGTCACCTTTACGCCTTGCCGTGACATTCTGGCAGGAGGGGCAAATAGAAGAGCTTGGCCACAGTTTCTGGCGGTGTGGAGCGCGGTGCGGCGAGAGGGTCTGTGAGAGGCGCGGTTTGCGGTGATATGCCACAGCTCGACCAGCTGCGACCGTGGCGGCATCAGCGGTGGACGTATTTAGAGTATATTAGTTAGTTTTATTTCGTCCCACAATTTTTTTATAACATGCCTATATTTACGATGTGGATGTTTGACATCCATATTGCTGGTCTACTCAGTATTTCACTAATAAATTGTTCTGTATCCATTATTTTATATGAGCTCAATGCGCGATAAAAACAAAATTATTTGTTTTGGTCGCGCGATGCTATGATGTCCACCTCTGCCGCTGCGCGCGCCGCTCTGAGCTGTGGCCGCCTCGATACTCCCGAGTGCATTTGTTTCACTCGCACGCCGCGCAGACCGTCGCCGACGCCGACGCGCGGGTAGCCACCGCGCCGCAGGTCGCACCGCAATGCGCGTCGCCGATAGCTGTGGCATACTTCATACAATTTGCTCAATTTGTTTTTGCCGCTCGCCGCTTTGCGCGCCGCTTTGCGCGCCGCAGGTGACTGTGGCCAAGGGGGAAGACTGTTTAAGTTTTGTTATATATTTTTTTAAATGTATTGGAGTCATGTTAATGCTCATGCTATGCTAATTTTATAATATTCCAAGATGGATTGTGGTAGATGCCTAAAAAATGCCTCTGATACTGAATTGATTAAATGCACATCTTGTCTCACGGTGTTGCATTTCTTCTGCGCTGATCTATCTGAAGCTGATTTTAAAAAAATTCTTCCGATGAATAGGAAAAAGTGGAAGTGCTCGGCGTGCAAGAGCAAAAAGACTGCTCCTACTTCATCCGTGTCGCCGAAAACAAGTTTAGCATCATCATTAAACGTCGATACTGAAATGCTGACAAAATATATGGATACTAAACTCGCAGATCTGAGGCAGCAATGGCGGGACGACCTCAACGCTGCAATTTTCGAAGTGACGCGGAAATTTAGGGATGACATAATCTCTCTTGAAGCTCGTATGAGTACCTGGGAGGGCAGACTGTCGCAAGTGGAAGATCAAACGGCTAACAATGAATCTTTGCCAAACAATTTTATCGACAAGCATCTTTCTAATGAAAATCTAATCAATGAGGTTCGAGATCGTAATCAAAGGGAGAAACACCTCATTATTGCAGGTATACCTGAACAAATAGCGATCAACGCAGAGGAAGGACCGTTAAAGGATGAAGATAAGATAATACAACTGATTTCCACCATAAACCCCAGTCTACCAAAACCCCTTAAGGTCTTTCGTATAGGAAAATTTAATCCAGGCAAAAACCGTAGAATCAAAGTTTGTTACGAAACAAATACTACGGCTAAATACTTATTACGTAACAAGTCTAAATTTCCAGAAGCCATTAAAATTTATTCAGACTTAACTCCAGCTCAGCAAAAATATTTGCAAAATTTAAAAGATGAACTAGTGCGACGTCAGGCTGCGGGAGATACTGACATCACTATTAAATACAGATCTGGAATACCCACTATTACCAAAATGTCTCCAAAAAACTCGAAGTAACAAATACAACCAAACGCCTCAACACCGATACAAATACCTATGAAGTTTTGCAAAACCATAATCAGCTACAACCACACAAGTCACGCTTATCGTTTTTATACCTTAATGCTAGGAGTATCCGAGCAAAAGGCAAATTTAATGAACTCAAATGCATTTTAAAAACAATTTCTAAAACTGTTCATATCGTACTCATTACAGAAACATGGATCACTAATGAAACTCAGGCCCAAGAGATGAGTCTACCAAACTATACTCATTATTTCAATTATAGATCGGATTTTAGAGGTGGTGGAGTCTCAACTTATGTCCATAACAGTATTAGACATAGTTTGTCGGAGTCAACATATAAAGATGGCAACAACTACCTATGGGTCAAATTAGACAGTTATGCCACCGAAATTGGACTTGTGTATAATCCTGGAGATACAAACTTCTCAAAGTTTTTGGAAGAACTTCGCTTGCAACTAAGAGAAAGAAAGAGGGCTGTAGTCTTTGGGGATTTTAATATAGATTTAGTGAAAAAGAATGAAAAACAAACTAAGCAGTATATGGATGTAATGGACGAGGCTGGATATAACATTATAAATAAAATTAGGAAAAAATATTGTACACGTGACTCGAAAACACGTAAATCAATAATCGACCACGTGTGCTCAAATTTAAGAAGTGACCGTTTTCATATGGCATTTATTGAGACAGGAATGTCCGACCATAGGCAACTTTATATCGAGTTAAAAAAATCCAAAGCCCCGCAGTTAATATACTCTGAATATGAAGCCATTGACTATGCTAAATTTAACAAACTATTCACGACCTACAATTTAGATGTAGCAACACTTGATTATTCTTTACTAGAAGATACGATTAAGGACTGTGTAAGGAAATGCAAACAAGTAAAGAAAAAGATACTTAATCCACCTCAGAAAGATTGGATAAGTGGAGAAGTCATTAGTGCAATTCACTTTAGAAACCAATTATGGGCTGAACTGAAAAAAGATCCTACAAATATAGTTGTTCAAGCACAATATACTACTACAAGAGATACGGTCAAAAGAAAAATAAGGGAAACTAAAGATAATTACTTCTCCAATGAATTTATTAAACACGCTAAAAACCCGAAAAAAATGTGGAGTCTAATAAATAAATTGGCTAGTAACAAGCTAGATAAAGATTGCACACCTTCCAAACTTATTATAGACACTAAAGAGTTAACTCAAACAACCGATATTTGTGCTGCTTTTAATACATACTTTTCTACCATAGGGCTAAAACTAGCCAATGAAATACCAACACAATTTCACATTAATTTTACACTAGCACTTCCTCAAAGTCTTAACTCTGAACTATCTAACTTTAATCCATGCACAACACTTGAAATCACTAATATAATAAAAACACTAAACACGAATTGTAGTACTGGAATAGATGGGATCAATACTAAAACAATAAAATGTGTAATTGATCATATTTCTGAATATCTCTCGATCTGCTTTAATAAGCTGCTGCATAAAGGTGAATTTCCGGATTCTCTTAAAAAGGCCAGAGTTGCTCCTATCCATAAATCTGGCCCCAAAACCGAACCCGGCAATTACAGACCAATATCTATTCTACCTACAATATCAAAAATATTAGAAAAGATTATTTACTCACGACTTGACACTTACTTGCAAACTAACAATTTCATTTTTAAACGCCAATATGGTTTTAGATCAAAAAGCAGCACTTTATCAGCCACAGCCGATCTCGTTAGCGACATAAAACAAAATATTGACTCTAAGAAAATGGCGCTGGGTGTCTTTATTGATCTGAAAAAAGCGTTTGACACCGTAAGCCACAACTTATTGCTTAAAAAATTAGAATGCATAGGAATAAAAGATTGTGCACTAAAATTATTCAAATCTTATCTATCAAACAGAACCCAGATAGTAAAAATAGGTAATGCTCAAAGTTCAGAAATACCAATAACATGCGGCGTCCCACAAGGATCTATATTAGGTCCATTGTTATTTTTAATATATATTAACAACATTCACGAACTCGGTTTACACGGCCGAATCACTCTCTACGCTGATGACACCTGCTTATTTTACTTTGGTTCAAATATCCAGACTTTGGTTGCTCAAGCTCAATCAGACCTAAATGTTCTATCTTCTTGGTTTCAACAAAATCTTCTAACAATTAATATTTCAAAAACATCTTATGTAATATTCAAGGCAACAAATAAACTCATTCCTATCTTTCAACCGCTTAAAGTTCAAGATGTTGAAATCAATAACAAAAAGTGGGAGAAATATCTGGGTCTTAGAATGGATACAAATTTAAAATGGAACTTTCATATATCACACATAATTACCAAACTAAAATCACTTATAGGCAGATTTTGGTCAATATCTAAATGCATTTCGCAATCTGTACGTCATTTGATCTATAATTGTTTAGTCAAGCCACATTTCATATACCTAATTGAAATATGGGGTACAGCATGCAAAAACAAAATTTCTACAATACAAACACTACAAAATAAATTAATAAAAGCACTATTCAGATACAATTTTTTAACACCTACTAATAAAATCTACCAAGAAACTAAAATTATGACGATTAAACAACTATATGTTTATAGCACCTGTATCCTTATTAAAAAAATTTTAAATAACTCTCTACATAGTAACTTATCATTTAATAAAATCAAATACACCACTACACGCAATACTCGTCGAGCGAGTTTGCTTATCTTGCCAAAGCCGCGCACAAATTATTTAAAGAGATCTATTAGGTATGAGGGTGTGCAATTGTTTAATCGGTTGCCGTCTAAGGTTCGTAACATTGGCGTGTTTGATCAGTTCAAAAGGGCATTAAAGACACACATCAGAATGGGTCCATTAGAATAAAATTGGGTTAGCTGATGACGACGTGTATCTCGTTCGTATATACTTAATATTAAATTTCTCATGTAAATAAAAAAAAAAATTTTTGTAATGAGAAATAAAGTTCTTTAAACATTTAATGCACTTGTAATGATACGCGGCCCTGCAGGGTGTGCAGACCATTAGGTCTTCATTTTTCACTGACTTATTACACGCAGAACAGTTCATTTTGAAAAGTTAATTTATACAGTTATATTCAAACCTGCTCTCGGTATCAATGCTATTATGGTTAAATAGCATTGATGTATGAAATAGCACTGTCAAACAACAAAAGAACTATAAAAAAACTTATTTTTTCCTACAGAACTATCAAAACAGCCGTTTACACTTGAGACGCAAACTACCCTCTTCCTACATACAATACATCTGCGACTGTAACGTCGTATTCTTATCCATTGACTACTGTAACGATGTTAACGTCGCCAGAACACAACACTGAAACTCTAGTCTGATTTGTGATAATAATTTCTTTGGTTTCCTGCTGCTGCGATACATTCGTGAGGTTATCTTTGTTTGCAGCCATGTGCGCCACTATCGATATACCAGCTGTTCTGATTAAAATTTCCACTCAGAAAAACAGCACTGAAGCGTCTGTTTTCGTTTAGTAGTATCCGATTGCGGACACTGATTTTTATGACCGGTTTGTTTACATTTGTAGCACTTTATAATTTTGATAGGTTTCGTCGTATCTGATAGTCTATTAGTATTGCCACTTTTCAATGTCTTCCTTTCGCAATAAATGCACTTTCTGAACCGGATGTAGTACCAACATAATCATTAGCACACATGTCTACCAATTTTGTTTTTACTATCTGCACTAACCTCAATTCCAGAATGCTCAGTGGCCATTGTCATAGGCGCATATTTTTCGGTCAATCCCGCTAACATTAATGCTCCAATCCACTCATCAGTTATACTGAATCCTGTTCCTCGAAGTTGCTGGCTCGTTTCTACAATTTGAGTAACATACTGTGCCATTGACTCACAGTTTTCTAGCCGAATGTTAATGAGATTTCTCAGTAGACTAATCTTCCTCATGTAGCCGGAATCATCATACATATGTTTAAGCGTAGACCATAAATCATATGTCGTAGCTGGCTGCTTGATATGAACAGAGACTGATCAAGAGTTCTGACCGCTCTAGGCTATTTATCATGGATGCACCCCCGCTAGATGACCTATGTGTTACGGTCGGTCGAAAAAGTAGTACTTAACTAGTATAAAGTGTAAAAAGTAGTATATTAGTTATGACTTTATTTACTAGTGTGAAAAACCAAATGTTGGGTTTACAGTATTATAAATAATTTGCCGATTTTTTAAGTGCACTTTAACATAATCAATAGTTGCATAATAATTAACAACGAAGAAAGATCACCTCCCTTCGAACTCAATGTGCCCCGTTTTAACTTCAACAAAATGCTGGTTTTGGTTTCTTTCTTCTTCTTACATCTCTTGATTTGAGAAGCTCTCTTCTTACATCTCTTGGTTTCGTCACGCAACGTATCAAGATAAGCATGTTATGTCTCATAAAGAGTAACAACGTCAGGTATTTCAACAGAACTTGGGTACTAAAGTTTAGTTGTCTAGTTGAAATATGCAGGATATGATTGTAGCGAAGACACGATTACAGCGCGCGCCCTAGGCTGCAGCCTAATTAGCCTATGGGTTAATCAGGCCCTGGATATGAACATATAAAGATGTATCGATTGTTAATATCAATTTTTCCTTGGCTTTAGCATCACTTTCAATATCACTCGCAGACGCCGATGCTGATTACTGTGTCTTGATTTTATCCGCCATGCTTTCTAGCACAAAAACATTTTACATGCACCAGTCGTTATAGTTTTCATGACCCTTCAACTTTGGGACGTTGGCTATATAATTCACCGACATTATTATAGCAGTAATAGAGAATACTTTAAACTTCCAAAATGCACTTAAAAACGGGTCTGGGCCCATAACCTATAATGAAACAATGGTTGACGTTAGCAGACTAGTTTAATTCGATCATACATAGACCCACAATGCAGTCCTTTCTTTACATGCAACTAGATGTCGCTAGTAGAACAGAATCATTATTTTGATACATATTTAACATTTTATTTTATTTATAAAAGCTTGCCAACGCTTGGCACATTAATACATTGACAAAAGAAAAATAAAATACAGTTTTCAATGTGCCAAACACTTACTGGCAAACATAGCATACAAGAAGTAATAAAATTAATTAATCAAAACAACAACAAAATTCAAACAAACACTTAACGAAAATCGCTCTCAAAGTCTGAGGTGAGCAACTATGGATGTCCAGATCCAGCTCGTTTAATAGAATGCTCAATCTGGACATCGGTGAATTTCGGCCAAAACGCGTTCTCCGGAAAGGAGGGATAAATGGAAGGATGTGATGTCTGGGATATCTATTGGGTACACGGAATTGAAATTTTGTTAACAAGTTGGGGCTATCTAGCTGATTGTTTAGTATCTTAAAGGCACATATATTTATTTATAAGATAAAATCTTTAGAGGTGTCAAGGGACACCCGGATGGAACGAAATTCCTTTCGATTAATTTATATGTTAATTGGTATCATAACAGTATGATAGATTTTCTCGACACCAATCTTACGACGAAAAAAAAAAGCCAACATCAGGAGGTGTTCCCAGGCGGTCACCCATCCAAGTACGGGCCTCACCCGACGTTGCTTAACTTCGATGATCGGACGAGAACCGGTGTATTCAACGTGGTATGGACGTTGGCGATAGCTAAATCGAAAATGTAAAATATAACAACTATAGCAAAAAGTGTCGTTACAACATTTGGTCTTAATTTATTCCGTCTAGCCCCCTTTCGCAACGCTCGATAACTTCGTTCCAACAAGACTAATTTAGTTAAATGAATCCAAAAATAATTTTCATTTCTTATCCCTACAAAAAAAAGCCAACATCACGAGGTGTTCTCAGGCGGTCACCCATCCAAGTACTGACCTCGCCCGACGTTGCTTAACTTAGGTGATCGTACGAGAACCGGTGTATTACAATAGCAAATAGCAAAAAAGTGTCGTGACAACTTTTCGTAAGAATTTTTTCCGTCTAGCCCCCTTTCACAACGCGCGATAAGGAACTTCGTTCCAATAATATCACTTTTCTTAGACAAAGCACTTCTACAGTTCCACTGTAGAGCTTTGACTTGCTTGTCTATTATTAATATAATTTGGTAAGTTAACGATAGTGTCAATTAAAGGAACCGCGTTGGACGGTGAAAGAACATTAGACTGTGATAAAGTGTTAATGAGAAATTTAACTGGGTCTGCAATTGATTGCAATGTCAATTCATTATTGTTGTTTGAGTTTAATCCACAATCATTTTCTTTTATTGACGACTCATTGGTCTAGTGGTTAGTACCCCTGACTGCGAATCCATGGGTCCCGGGTTCGATCCCCAGCTGAGACTAATATCGATGTGATGAGCATTTGGTGTTGTGCTTAGGTCTTGGGTGTTTAAATATGTATTTATATGTCTATCTATCTATAATATGTATGTATATCCGTTGCCTAATACCCACAACACAAGCTTCACCAGCTTAGCATGGGACTCGGTCAATTGGTGTGAATTGTCATTAAAAAAAAAAAAAATCTGTATGAGGGCATATCATAGTATTTAATTAATTCTCGTTGCGTATTTCTGTCATAACCTTTGGATAGTTTAGGAATAGATTTTTAAGAAATATCACGTCAAAACAGTCTTTTTATAAGAGTTACTCAAAGACTGTTTACGCGGCTGTTCATTTTGAGGAGTAGAAATAGCAGAAGCCCCTACATTGGAAGAAGAAAGTAAAGCATCAGCATAAGACATTTTTGAAATAGGTGCATGAGTTTTAGACGCTTCAGCGTGCGAAATACAGCTCTTGGCCATAGTTTCTTTGATGGCTTTTTGGCGATCAAATTCTAGACATCTTTTACTTATGGCAAAATGGGAAACTTGGCATAAACAACAGTCTGCATCTTCCTGCAGGATAGAGCACTGATCAGCGGAATGGTCTTGGCCACACTTGAAACACTTTGGTTTTGATCTACATAATTTATTTATTTGGTCAACGGTATTCCTACAGCTACTTATTAAACTATATTCAAACATTTACACTGTACACAATAGCCAAAACGGAATACACATTTAAACATACACAAAGCACAATTTCACCTATACAAATACAAAATATACAAAGAATATATTTATTTATAATAAATTCTAAGTTCTAAGACCTAAGATTCATTGCTCATCACAATATATATTTAATACAAAAGGAAGAATTTTTAAATTATTTAAGTTTCTGAAGTGAAACTTCTTTATCGGGGTTGGAAAAAAAATGTGACGCGTAACGAAAAAATGTTACACAAATTTTTGAAGTGAAACTTCTTTATCGGGGTTGGAAAAAAATTTAGTGTAACATTTTTTCGTTACGCGTCACATTTTTCGGTTACGCGTCACATGTTTCAGTTACGCGTCACATTTGACCGTTACGCGCGTCTTTTTCTCGTCCCTACCACGGTTGATTCGAAGAGATTCTAAACCATTAATAACAAAAATTTATAATAACTATAACAATGATACTAAAAATTATATTACAATTTATGAAATTCTGTAATAATCTTAGTGGTAATAAGGTAAAATGAAATAATTGTATTATTTGTATTCAAGTCTGTGATATTAAAAGCCTTTTGTTAAACTTTATCTAATTTAACTTTATTTAACCAATTTCTGTAAAGTTAGTTGCATATAGATAATTTTTCGAAAAATAAGGTCATAAAGAAGTTTCACTTCTAACGTGTGTACACTAGTACACGCACACATTTTTTTTTAAATTAGCATTTTTTAGTAACATTAAATGTCTATTTGCTGGTAATTTGTGTTATAATCTGAAGGTATACGATACATGACTGAGTTACGTAAATAGTTTGTATTAGACCGAGGAATTTTAAATACTTGGGTTTGCCTTTTATTGTATAAAGAAGGGGTGTGAAATAGTAAAAGCGACAATAAGTCAGGACAGTCAATTAATAAATAAATATAAATAAATAAAATAGCCTTTATTGCTGTTTCTATCATACAATAATACTCATTAATTAATACATGCCTAACATAATTACTTTCTAAATACTTTTCTACTAAATTAAATTTAAATTACTTTCGAAGTACTTACTAAATTAAATTGGTTTAATCATTGTATGTTCGGCAACTGGATGTTTGTCTGGAACAGCTTGTCTGTCGACAAAGGCCTCCTCTAAAGATTTCCACGTATTCCTGTCTTTTGCTAAACGAGTCCATACCAGACCAGCTATTTTGTTGAAGTCGTCTTCCCATCTTTTCGTTTGCCTACCTCTTTTTCTTCTGGTATCTCTTGGATACCACTCAGTTACTAACCTTGTCCATTTTTCTGTACTTTCTCTCAACATATGTCCGGTCCAACGCCATTTAAGCTGTCTGTAGATTGTGTGTACATTTTTGAATTTTGTTTTCTTTTTAATTTCTTGTAATTTTACTCAATCTCTTCTTTTTATACCTAAAATACTCCTTTCCATTGCGTTTTGGCAGACTTTTCTTCCTGTTATTTCTTATCTTTAGAGGGTCGTGGTCATTTTCCCCCACGAGGACCAGTCGGTTTGGGGGAGGTTGTTGGTTTTTAGTTATTTGGTTTCTTATATTTTTATGTTGTTGTTGTGTTTTCCAGTTGCCGATATCTAATTGTTATTGTCTATTATCCACGTTACAGGAGGAGAGGGAGTTAGATCTGCCTCTCATGACATCAAAGGCATTGCGCCTATTATTTTGTAATGTCCGGGCTTGCGGACAGTCAATTAAACCGTTGCAAATAGCGTGTAAAAACATAAGGTCGTATTGTTTACGTCTACATTCTAATGATTGAATACCAAAGTACTTGCAATCCATACAGCTACTATACTTTCGGAAATCCTTAAAACTTAAGAAACTTTATTTGAATGTTCTTTATATTTCTTGTAGATTGGGGACCAAACAGTGCATGCAATGCAATATGCTTTACATGACCAAATCTGCAACAATTATAACACTGTATTGTGGGGAAAATGTAAAGATCAACTGCAACATTGTAGCAAATAAAAATTCGCTTAGGTAGTTGTCCAAACGTAATATGTACAATATGGTATTTAGTTGTGAAATTCACCAACAGATGGCGCTGTGCGTTTTCTGCATTGTGCTGAATCGCGCTATCGTTGTATGTGGTTTGTAATATAAGGTTTAGCAAGGTTTTTTGAATAAATTGTCTTCGACCTGAAATCGTGGATTGTTATTCAGTTGTATTTGTCCATCAAATGCCATTTGCCAATGCCATTGCCATTACTAGTAGTAATGATACGCCGTCTCATTCCTCTAACTAAAATTGGACCACATCCAACTTAGGGATGAGACATACTTGCAAAATTCAATACCAGGGCTTCCAAGTACGAGTATGTAAAAATACCAGGTACGAAAACCAGGTATAAAAATACTTGCAAGTATTTGGTGGCAATCGTATCGTACAGTGTGTGTACCACAATCTTGCACGGCTTTTTATAAATGAAATCTTTCCTTCCTACTTTGTTTTGTTAATCACAGGCTTAGGACTGTCTGCTACTAATAGTGTTACGGTCATTTATCAGCTAGTTGTGAAATATAGTATTAGCAGGCGTAGTTAAAAGATTTCATTTCATTTTATATATGTACAACTTTTTTTTATTATATATATATATATATATAGAATTCTCAATCATCATTTTTTATTTTGTTGGAGAAACAACAATTGCTCTAATTTTCGACTCCCGAGTCGGGATCTCCTTTCCGTCAATATGTTCCCTGCTACTGAAAATAGACGTTCGCAAGGCACGCTAGAAGCCATTGCATTTAATTTAATTTTGGCTAGTTTGGCTAAATTTGGATATATTTGCTGATTTATTCGCCACCATTCCAAAGGATTTGTGTCTGGAGACAAAACTGTGTCATCTAAATATTTTTGCGTCTCAATTATGGCTCTGCTATTGGCTGTGCCAGCTGGCCGCACATTGTGCATTTGTTTATTATAGTGTTTCCATAATAGGCTGTTAGATTTTTTCCCCTGGCTATCTGATATATTAGAAGTGGATGCTGAAGACTGATTTTTTTCATTTTCATTTATCATCGCGGTTACTAAGCCCACAATATACTTTTTAGTGCTGTCTGCAACATTTTCGTTCTCAAAGTATAACTTGTATCTCGGGTCTAAAAACATAGCGACGGTATAAGTTCGGCTTTGTTCCAAATTAGAAAACCGCGTGCCTATTTCTGAAAGCAGATCCTGTCGACACATTTCCACTTCATCAGGAAAAATGTCAATATTATTTTCTTGCCGATATGTCTGACTTGCGATTTCTTTGAGAGCGTTGGTAAGACCAATCGTTAAGGGGATAACCGAGCTTCCACTAACATACTTCTGTCCGCTCATCTCTCTTGTCACTTCTTCACATGGTTGTAACACTACTACCAAAGACTGGCAAATGTCCCATTCATATGTAGTAAGATTAATCAAATTGCCAGTGTCTAAATTACTCAAAGCACATTTGATTTCGTCTTTCAGTTCGACAAACCTCTCTATCATGTAAAATGTGGAGTTCCACCTTGTAGCGACATCTTGAATTGGCCTCTTCACTACTTTATGGCTTATGTTTAACTTACCACCAGGTATAGTAACATATAACAGACAAAAATAGTAAATGATTACCAAAATTAAACCCGCATTTTAATGTAAAATTACAACCTAAGTTTTAACATCTCGCTATCCTATTTAAGCAAAATGACTCCAAATAAATCATTGTTAACCCAAAAGTAGTAAATGATCGCCAAAATTAAAACAGCATTTTAATGTAAAATTATAACCAAAGTTTTTACATCTTGCTATCCTATTTAAGCAAACTGGCTCCAAAAAACTCATTGTTAGCCCAAAAATAGTTAATGAAAACCAAATTATTAACCATATTTTAATTTAAAATGAAATGCAAAAAAATAAAATCTCGTTATCCGATTAAAGTAAATTACCCTCGGCAAAAAAAATATTTTGCCAAACACAGTAAAGTAAATTTACTCCTAACCTTTTTGTCTCCAAATTGATTAACCACTACAAAAAAAAATTATCTTGAGCGTTTCGTTTACAACCAAATGCTATACCTAAAATAAAAAATAAAACTCTTACAATTTCAATAATCCCTTTTTTAATTATTGAAACAATCATTAAAAAGATAGTCCTCTTAAAACTAATAATAAACAGTTCAAAGATCTTAAAACTAAACTAATAATAAGCATTTAAAAAATCTTAAGAAGAATCAGTCTTCTGTATTAATTCACTGCACAATTAATGCTTTCTTAGCTTTGGCTGGTCGTCCTCTTTTGCGCTTCATGCCAATCGGAATAGCTCTGGCCTCTGAAGGTGGCTGGACGTGCTTAAGCCGAATCGCCAATCCAACGAGATGCTTGCAAATGTAATCTTTGAGAAACTTTGGGCAATTGCATGTGCCGTGTAACCAATTTTCCTTTTCTCGGGGCATTATAACTTCCCACTCTCTAAAATGTTGCTCTTTGTATTCGTCAAAGGTCTCCCATGGCTTTTCATAATTTTTGCAATCTAAATCCGACCCAGCTGGAATTCTGTATGAGCAAACTAGCTCAGTACTATTCTTTAATGGCACCTGCTTCGACAGTTTTGCCCATTGGTAACTTTCTGTCCACATCTTTAAAGATACTGTCGGCAGTTGAGCGAACCGTCTCTCAGTATTATTAATCACGTATTCATTAGACCAGTCCTTGACTATATCAGAAGCAATTACTAAGAACCGCGCCAAAGGATGACGCTCACGAAGCGTGCCACCATCTTTTATTGTTTTATTGAAAGATTCCAGAGCATTGTTTGTAGCAGGAGTCCCCAGAGATGCGCCCAAATACCAGAAACGATTTAGTATTAGCCATTCATTTTCAAAGTATGTAACAAAATCTTTTTCGGCTTTCCACTTGTCCAAAAATTTTTCGCTGGCTCGATCAAATATTTCCTGAGTTGAGGCACACTGTAAAGCATCAATATCTTGTAAGATCTCTTTTTGGGATTTCTTTTGCACACTTTGCTCTACTCTTGTTTGCATCTTCTTTTTCGCATGCGCCCAGCACATTCTTATGACTGTATCTGTTCCAAATGTGCACGCAAAGGCAGTTTGTATAGCCTTCGCTGCATCACAGACCAAAACTTTACAACTTAAAGTGTATGAAAATATTGAGAAAACTGCTTTTTTTAATGCGGAAAATAAAAATATGAAGTCTTCCGTTCGTTCAGCTGTTGTCACAGCTAATCCAAATGGGTGAAAATGTTTATCTCTGTCTGTAGTTCCAATCACAAGTACTGGAAACCCTTGCCAAATGAGCTTATATGTGGCATCCGCGTGAAGAACAGAACATTGGCGTGATAGACCAATTAAATATTTCGTCGTTAACATGAACCGGAAGTTCTGATCTAAATCATCTTCAGAAATTTCATACGCCAAAACAAAAACTTCGTGACCGTCATCAGGTATTTCAGAGTTTTCTTTTAACCATAATTCAAGCTGTCCCAAGCTTATTACCGATGGCCCGTATTTTTTCTTACGTATGATTTTAAGATAATTGTTTAACTGTAACTTAGTCGGCAGAACTAGTCCATTAATTTTACTTAAGTTCTTCATAATAGATTTAGGTTTCAAACGCAGTTCGAATAGTTTTTCTATTTCCTTTTTCGTTGCCTCATTTATTCCCCTAGTCGACTGACAGTCAGAATTTTCATGGTCGTGACATGTTTCAGTACGAAATAATAATATATCATCACACGATGCGTCAAATAAAAGATAAATCGCGGCAGAACACTGAATTTCAGCCCGAAGCTTCACTTTGTTACAACGATAGTAACGTTTTACTCCTTCTTCAGTCGTATGAATTTTTTGTATTGACCAGGTCTTCTCATTTTTGATAAATTCCTCAGCGCTCCGCACAGTTATAAATTTTCTTTCAAAAACCCAAACTTTATTTTGCCTTCGACGTTTTTTCGTATGCTCTGTGATTTTATATTCGTCTTCATCTGATTCCGATGAAGTACTCAACAGCGGAGCACACGAACTCGGTCCCGCTAAGTTTTCATTCGCCATTGCAAAGAAGATAGATACCAAAACACACCCAATAAAAGCAAGTGCTCGCACGCGACTAAATTGGCGATCGTGTCCGGGCGTGCGCGGCGCTTGCGGTGTGGTGGGAGAGGATCGTAAGCCGCAGACATAACTTAATATGGCATCATAATGCTTCATTTGGTAATAAGCCTACATTTTATGTCAATCATAGTGGTTTATTTAGGCAGAAATAGCGCATTAATTTGCTCGCTAAGATTTGGTGATCATTTACTACATTTGGTGTTCGAATACAATTTGAAGTGCAGTCGTGACTAAAATAGCTAGTACTATTGTAATTTTAGACGTTATTTATCTGGTGTTAAGTATATATTTTTGGTAAAAGAACTAAGGGTATCAAAGCATTTTATGGTGATCATTATATTTAACCCCCTACTTTATTGGCCTGCTCCTGGTACTTTTTTTATTTATTCCAGGCTAAATTACTTCTTTTGAAGTAGGATACTATGGCTTTTACTTTGCCTATTATGCTATTTACGTTTGAGTGGGATAACACTTTTTGTACTGCTAGGTTAAGTGTGTGTGCATAACAGCCAAAATGTCTCCATTCTAATTGAAGTATGGCATTTTTTATATTAGCCCCGTTGTCCGACACTACAAGGAGGACCTTATCTAAAATGTTCCAATCTTGAGCCACATTTCTTAATTCTTGTGCTATATGAAGTGCCGTGTGACTGCTCTCAAATACTTTACATTCCAGTAAAACCGACTGAAGGATAAAATTTTTATCTACGTAATGACCCGTAACGGCTAGGTAAGAATCATTATTTCGTGACGTCCACATATCGGTCGTTAAACATACACTTTTTGCATCTTCATTTAAAGCTGTTTTTGTATTTATCTTTATTTCTTCATATAGCCCCGGCAATAAATTATTGGCGAAATACTTTCGTGATGGTATTGTATAATTTGGGAAAGCAAAATTTATTAATTCGCGAAATCCTTTGTCTTCTACTATTGAAAAAGGCTGTAAGTCCCATATGAACAAATTCATTAAATGATCATCAATTTGTTTTTTTATTTTTTGACAATCGCGCCGAAGGAATGCTGTAATACTGGATGGGTTCGGATTGGACCTTATCGTATTAGATGCGATAGTTTGTATAGCAGTATTGACTGCCGTAATTTGTGCAGTTTGTGAAGTATGCGCCTGTACCTCTTGTTCTTCTTGACGATCCACTTGTTGTTCCCTTCTCACTAAGTTAACGGAAATATGTTTTCTTTGTACATGCTTGGTAAGGTTTGACACTCCTGATTTGTATGAGATAATGACTTTGCACATTTTGCATTCAGCTTTATTTTCACCTTTGTCCACAAAATGATCCCAAGCCAAACTTTTCTTTGGAGCCATGGTTTGTGACTATATTATTATTTAGCACAAGTTTCTACCTATCTAACTATGTATTTTAACTATTATCTAATAACGAAAACACAGTTTTATTTACACTCTATTACCTATTTAGAGTTCAAAAATCGTCTGTCCATTAAACTCGCGAAACTAAACTAAACACAGAATTAAAAAAATAACAGTTTTATACATCTATACACTCACTATTAATAGTTCGAAAATTGTCTTTAAATTCAATAAACTTCGGAAAAAATATTTGTAACTTAACTATTATCTAATGACGAAATCACAGTTTTATTTACACTCTATTACCTATTTCGAGTTCAAAAATTGTCGGTCCTTTAAACTCGCGAAATTAAACTAAACACAGTATTAAAAAAATAACAGTTTTATACATTTATACACTCACTAATTTATATTATATAATAAATCGAAAATTGACTTTAAAATCAATAAACTCCCGAAAAATTGCTTGTAATTTAGGTCACGGTTAGTCGTTGACGTAACAAGCTCGCACTCAAATCACAACTGACAAAAAATAAAAAAACGGAAACTAAACTATTACTTGAAATAAACAAACTTTAAGTGGCACATAAGTATATTTTTTAAAACAATACTTTTGTACACGCAATTATGTGTCTTTTGTGTATAGACATAAGAATGAATAGCGTGAACTAGTCAAAAGAAAGAGTAAAGTTACGATTATTGAATGTTAATACAATTATGTTCCTTATTTTGATCAGTATATGACGGTTATTTGTAAACGAAGGGCTCACGGCAAAATACTAAAATACTTGCATAGGAAATTGACTCGTGTTACTTTAAGAATAAAGACCATAATCGTCTCAGTGAAAAAAATACTTGCAAGTTTCACGTATTTTTTGTTGCAAATACGATTCTGCTTCTTATTTATATAATAAGATGGATCGATTTCCTATGCAAGTATTTTTTAGCCCTGTGCCCGATAGCACAGCAAATACTTTAGTTTTTGCAAGTATTTCTCGCGGCTTTATCGGCGCCGCCAAAATACTAAAATACTTGCATAGGAAATTGACTCGTGTCACTTTAAGAATAAAGACCATAATGGTCTCAGTGAAAAAAATACTTGCAAGTTTCACGTATTTTTTGTTGCAAATACGATTCTGCTTCTTATTTGTATAATAAGATGGATCGATTTCCTATGCAAGTATTTTCTCGCCCGATAGCACAGCAAATACTTTCATACTTGCAAGTATTTCCTTCCCGTACCAGGGCGCCGTCCTTCGAAGCAAAGCCCTGGTTTACAAACCTGGTATGGTAAATACGTCTCACTCCTAATCCAACTGGTGTCTGGTACATTAATATTTTCCGTAACTTCTTCATCTGACCACTCAGCAGGTATGCCTCTTACAACACCCAGACTGGTAACAGTAAATGTTGGGATAAAAAATTTATACTCGACTGATTGTAAAGCAGAGCTGTTTAGGAATGAATTTGCGTCCTGGTAAAATTATAAAGCCCGTTTTATTTCCAATCCTGACAAAAACAAATTATAATACACAGCTTAGATTATTTTACATTTTTATACATTTTTTTTTGAAGTGAAACTTCTTTATCGGGGTTGGAAAAAAATTTAGTGTAACATTTTTTCGTTACGCGTCACATTTTTCCGTTACGCGCCATCTTTTTCCGTTACGCGCCATCTTTTGAAGTGAAACTTCTTTACCGACGTATGGGAGAAATTTTGTAGTAGGTTACGCGCCATGTTGCTTTTTGAAGTCAAACTTCTTTATCGGCGTTGGAAAACAATTTACACACATTTGTCACATTTTTCGGTTACGCGCCATCTTTTTCTTGTCCCTACCACGGTTGATCCGAAAAGATTCGAAGCCATTAGTAACAATAGTAACAAAAATATATAATAACGATAACAATGATAGTAATACTAATAATTCTATTACAATTAATGAAATTCTATAATAATCTTAGTACTACATAGTAGTACAGTAATAAGTTAAAATGAAATAATTGTATTTGTATTCATGTCTATGATAAGAAAAGCCTTTTGTTAAACTTTATCTAATTTAACTTTATTTAACCAATTTCTGTAAAGTTGCATATAGTAGATCATTTTTCGAAAAATAAGGTCATAAAGAAGTTTCACTTCTTACGTGTGTACACCTAGTACCCGCACACATTTTTTTTTCTTTTGCTTGTCATTCTATATTCTAGCTTCCTTCAGTACCGACGATCGGAACCCCTTCACGGGTAAAGGCCTCTTCCATCTTTTTCCAACTGACTCTGTCTATGGCTCCTTCTCCATTCGTTTCCTGCTATCGCTTCTATTTCTTCTATCCACTTTTTTTTTGGGCGACCTCTTCTTATTCTTCCTTGGTTCCATACAGTTGTCTTTAAGGTCCACCTATTATCGGTATCTTGCTATATGCCACTTCCACTTCTGTTTTAGGGCATAATGTAAGGCATCTATTCTACTTCCACGTCTACTAGCAGTGCCCAGTGCTAGAACAAATTTGCTAGGCAAAGCTGCGATAACGCGCACCTTTCATATACTCAATGAAGTAGCGGACGGCACAGATCTTTTTACATGTTCCCCGAGTGAGTTCACAAAAATCGCACTTTATGTTATATGTTATAATTAATATTTACATTGTTCAAAACAAAATACAATTTTATTGTAATAATAAAATACAAGACTTATGCAATATTTAAAAAATATTTACGTTCATTCCTGTATGGCGCGTCTAAACGGGCCATGTTTTGCTGCAATTGATGGCTGCACTGTTGGCCACTAATTGTCCGGCCATTAGAAAAATATTTTAATGCAGCTGATGGCCGAACAATCTATGGCTGGGCAATGTGTTGCAATATGTCTGCAATAGTATGGCCCATGATGCAGACTCCTAAACGGGCCACACAAACCGGCAACAATGGGTGACGAAATCACACTGATCGCAGCAGCTTTTATTGTTTTAAAAAATAAACAGAAAAAGAAGAGATTGTGGATTCGACCTTACCTAAATAGGCGTGAAACCTTAGACAATTTGAGTCTTGAAATAAGCCTTGATAATAAATAATTCAAGAAATTTACAAGAATGTCAAAAGGCGACTTTGTCTTTCTTTTAAACAAAATTGGACCAAAAATAAAAAGAAATGATACAAACATGAGAACAGCAATATCTGTTACCACGAGATTGGCGATAACTCTATGGTTTTTGGCAACTGGAGATTCATTTAAAAGTTTGATGTACCTGTTCCGAGTGTCAGATGCTTCGATTTCTACTATTATTCCAGAGGTGTGTGCAGCTATTATAGAAGGATTAAAAGAATACATCAAGGTAAGTTGACATAGGTTTATTAAGTTTGCTATTATAAATATTATTAATAAGGAGTAATTAGTAATAAAGTAATTATTATGTACTTTTAAAATTTTATAATAAAAGGTTTCTAGTAATAACAATTAGTGGCTAATCGTAGTAAGAAATTTGGTAGTCCTTAAAAATTCTAATTTTCAGTTTCATGCATCATTTTGGATAGTAAACGACACAAGTCCTTCATAACAAGTCCTTCATAATTTAATTTTGACTGTGTTTTATCTGAAACGGCGTTATCTTCAGATTGAGGATTTTGAGGAGGTGGTGTGGATAAGTCTGAATATAGACTTTCTGAAGTACTAGCTACTACTAGTACAGTACTAGAAGCTCGAGTTCTGTACATTGTCATGTCACATTCAAATAGTATTTTCATGATTTTTAATTCAGCCTGCGAACGCGTTAGTCGTCATATTTACTCATTTTGTTGGCAACATGCTCTCCGAAAGCAGCATATTCGTTTTTTTTTCGCCAGCATCGCGTATAATATTTTGAGCCTTTTCTAATAGTGGATCTGTAGTCTTGGACCTTTTAGTTCGTGGTTTTGGAGTAGTATCGACGGCTTCCAAAGAGCCAGTCGTTTCTAATTCTACGAATTCACGTGGGTCAGCATTGATGTCAGTGTGTGTAGTTTCAGTCGCCTGTGAATACATGAAATTGTTAGTATATCTTTAAACTTTTTCAGAAGCCGTCAGGAGTCACAGAGTGGAAACAAGTTGCAAAAGATTTCAAGGATCGTTGGAATTTCCCTCACTGTTTGGGTGCACTAGATGGCAAACACGTCGCAATTACCTGTCCACCGAACAGTGGCAGTCAATATTACAATTATAAGCAGTTTTATAGCATAGTGCTATTTGCTGTAACAGATGCACGTTACAATTTTCTATATGTACATGCTGGAGTTCAAGGAAGTATATCTGATGGGGGAGTTTTTAGACATACAGCTTTTGGGAAAGCACTTCTGCGTCAAACTCTCAACATACCACATCCTGAAACCCTTCCCGGCCGAGAAATGTTAACACCGTATATTTTCCTGGCAGACGATGCATTTCCCTTAACAGAGAATATTTTCAAGCCCTATACGTTAGATTTGAACATAGGATCTCCAAAACGTGTATGTAACTATAGAATATCTCGAGCACGCCGTATTGTAGAAAACTCTTTTGGTATCTTGTGTTCAGTTTTCCGTATATTACACACAACTATTGATGTTGAGTTAAAACATGTGCAAGATATAGTTGTGGCTTGTGCACATTTACATAATTTTTTGCGACGAAATACAAGAGCAAGATCTCTGTATTCACCTCCTGGGACCTTTGATAGTGAAGATATTGACGTTGGTAGAATAATGCCAGGCTCATGGAGAGATGACGAACAAAGTTTAACAGATTTAAGAATATTGGGAAGGAATGCAACCACAAGAGCAAAAGCAATAAGAGACGAATTTATGCATTATTTTATGACAGAGCAGGGGCGAGTAGCATGGCAAGATAAATATTTAGAAGGAACAAGTTCAAGATAACATAACATTCAGTAACATAACATAGCATTCAGAGGGAAGAAGTTTAAGTTATCAATCGATATGATGCATACTTAATACACAGATATGTACATTTTTAATTTCTAAAATACTTTATTAAAGATACTTACGTTAGAAGTTGCATTTTCACTAACTAATCCTATATTAGCGGAATTTTGTTTTAAGAGAAACGATAGCGCATCGTAAGCAAACCACTTTACTGTTTTACCGCCAGCACTACCACTTTTCTTCTTTTTCTCCTCATTATTTGCGTAAGTTCTTAGGCTTCTGAATTTTTTGTAAGGCGATTTCATTCCATGCATCTTTTTTAGCATTCCTATCTTTGTATATGCCGGTTTTTATATCCCACAACTCAGGGTATAAATGTACTTCATTAATGAAATCAGTAATTTTCTCGTTAGACCACGTAGCAGTCATTTTTACGTAGTAGCCTAAATTTTAATAAATATTTAATTTAACGCCAAATACAGCTGATCGCAAAACACAGAATAAAGCAACAGGCACACTTCACTCAAAGCAAACGTCATGTCGCGTAGAAAAGGATACACTATGCCATAGCAAAGAGAGTGACTGAAACAACAAGAGAACTGGCTGTGCAGTATTGCAGTTGAATTCGATAGCCTAGCGATCGTCCGGCCACCCATCGGGGCAACATCGGCCATATGTGGCTATACAAAACATGTTTGGCTATATGGCCGGGACATTACTGCAATATTGCAAAGTGTGGCTGCTATTGTTTGCAATGTTGCCGGCCACAGTGTTGCAGCCATCAATTGCAGCAAAACATGGCCCGTTTAGAAGCGCCAGTCGTCTAAGTAATTATTATTTCACCAATTTTAAGCATTTCTTTATCATTATATACAAAATGCTGTAACATTTTGTATATAATGATAAATTGTAAATGGTAAATGGTGTGATTTAATTTATTTCTATTATGATATGTTATATTTAAGGACCACACTATTGTATTAGGTTAGCCTGTAAAGATAGTTACAATGTCACACAGATACCCAAATAGCACTATAAGCGTTAATGCAATCAATGCTTAGTCTTATTATTCCATTGTGTTCCACGAATCAAAGTTATCATGTAAGGGGTTTTAGCTATAAGATTATAATTATATTAAAGGTAGTCTAATATCGACCACCATAGTGATAGGGTCTAACATCGACCAACTTAGAATAAGAGTCTCGTATCGACTATAAGTTAAGAATATTAAGTGTAATTTACTTAATAAAGTTTTCCTTTTTAAAAAAACCTTTGATAACCGTCGCGATTTGACTGGCGCAGCCGGTAGGATATCCGTCGTGATCCTGTGCCTGTGAAGACTTAAAATCAGTCTGAGTGTAGGGTTGCGCGTGTGTTTTTACGCATTAAACGGATATTTTACGACCAAACAAATAAGTCATTATTGATCGCGTAATTCGACGGTAAAAGGTAAAAAGTGAAAGAAGCAGAAGCAGTTATAAATAGAAGAAATGGGTTGCAGACTTATGTGAGTAAACCTCTTCGCATTCCAACCTGTCCCATTTTATTTCCGTTTGACTGTGTATTGTGTAAAATAGATTTAAGATATTTTAAGTTGATAAAGATTTTAATTGAAATAAAAAAAGAGAATTATATTGAATTATTAAGTAAGTAAAGAAAATAAATTTATATTATTTTTAATTTTTATTGTAATAAATATTTTTTCTTAAAAATGCAAGAAATACGCACTATTCCAACTGATATTCTAAATATCATACCTAAGTTCGATGGGGAACAAAAACTATTAAATTTATTTTTAAATAAAAGTGAGTATGTCATTAGAGCCTTTAGGCCAGAACATCCGAATATAGCACAAGATATATACATATTTCATGTTATAACAAGCCGCCTTAGAGGTAAGGCGAGCCACTTAATAAGCGAGAGACAAGACATCAATAATTGGGAGGAGCTAAGAACAACTCTTATCCAACATTTCGGAGATCCTAGAACTGAAGAATGTATTTCGATTGAATTAGAAAATATTAAAATTAATCAAGGCGAGTCATATTTAAGCTTTTGTAATCGAATCCAAAGCGTCCGTAGCACATTATTTTCAAAAATTAATTTAATAGAGGACGAGAATATTAAGAACGCGAAGATGAATATATATAACCATACATGTTTAAATGTTTTCCTTTTCAATTTGCCCGAAGATATGATACGCGTTGTCCGATTACATAGATGTACAACTCTAGAAGACGCGCTCAGTGTAGTAATGGAAGAAGTAAATTTCCTTAACCAATATAAATCACGGAGTGTTAATAGACAAAAATATACTCAAAATATTAATGAAAAAAATAATTTAACACAAAATAATTTTCCACAAAATAATTTACCACAAAATAATTTATCACGAAATAATTTTTCACAAAATAATTTTAATAAGTTTAATCAATTACCCCAATACCAAAATAAGCCTCCAATGAATTTCAAATTCGGAATACAATCACAACAACAACCTCAAGGATTTAAACCTAATTTCTCTAATTTTAAATTCGGTACCAACCAAAAGCAAGGGATATATAATCCTAATAATACTAATAATTCTCAATTTAAGTTTGGTGGTGGACCACCTCAATTTGGATACAGGCAATTCCCCCAAACAACGAATCAACAACAATTTAAATTTGGTATCCCACAAAATCATCAACCAAAACCGGTACATAGATATGATAACGATGTATCGATGCGAACGGCGCCTCAAGCTAAGCCAAATTTTATGACACCAAGAACATCAAATAATTTATTTTATACAAATTACATGAACGACGATATGAATAATTACACAGATTACGATCATGAAACATTTTATACACACGAAGATAATTATCCCTATGAATATTATAATATAGATCCGAATGATTTTACACCAGATAATTATTGTCAATTAGAACAAAATTCAGAAGAAGCGGTTGACACCTCAGAACCTGAAAATTTTCATACACAAGCCTCAATAACCGACAAACCGAAGTAATACATTTAAATCATCACGGTGCTTTAAAGTTGCCACATATTGAAATTCCCGAAATAAATAGTAAGTTTATGATAGACACAGGTAGTTCAAGATCCTTTATAAGTCCTGAAATAGTAAATAAGTATTTGACAGAATTTAAATATTATGAGCCATTCGAAGTCGTGAGTACACACGCACAGAGTCACCATAACGAAGTAATTTATATACCTCTCTTTAAAACTTTTTGTAGTACAGATTATCATAAATTTTATATCTATAATGTGGATAGCGATTATGGCGGTTTAATAGGATCAGACTTATTAAAACAACTTGACGCTAATATAGACATGAAAAATCAAATTTTAAGAACTCGTGACACAGAAATACCAATTATTTATAGTCCACCATTTGCCATTCATGTTGATGCACGATCTCAAACTCGTGTTAAGGTTCCTGTTAATCTTCCCAATGGACAAGCAATATTAAATTCAATTAATTTTGGTAAAGGTATAAGAACACCATCTGCTCTTGTAAAATGCGAAAACGGTTATGCTACCACTATAATACAAAATTCATCTGATAAAAACTATGAAATTAAAATCACTAAACCTCTGATAGTTACAAGTTACAATGAAGAAATAATTAATATAAATAATACTCAAACAATTAATGATTATAAAATTGATAAAATTCTGAAACAAAATTTGTCTAAATTACGTTTTGAACATATGAATGAGGAAGAAAGAACTAAAATTTTTAATTTGTGTTTTGAATATAGAGATATTTTTTACAGCGAGCATATACCATTAAGTTTTTCTAATCAAGTTAAGCATAAAATTCGTACAACTAATGAAGACCCAATTTACGTAAAGCCTTATCGTCAATCTCCAGCCGAAGCTGTTGAAATTAGGAATCAAATAGATAAACTTTTAAAAGATAATGTAATACAAGAATCTAATTCTCCATGGTGTGCACCTGTACACCTCGTACCAAAAAAAATCGACGCTAGTGGTGAAAAGAAGTTTAGGATGGTTGTTGACTATAGAAGACTGAATGACATTACAATAGACGATAAATATCCATTACCTAATATAACTGACCTCTTTGACAAACTAGGTAAAAGCTGTTACTTCTCAGTACTTGATTTGGCTAGTGGTTATCACCAACTGGAAATAGAAAAAGAAGACTAACCTAAAACTGCCTTTTCAACTCAATTTGGACACTATGAGTTCCTTCGAATGCCGTTTGGGTTAAAGACCGCACCAGCGACATTCCAACGAGCAATGGACAATATTCTTAGAGGACTGCAGGGCATACATTGCTTAATTTACTTAGATGATATAATTATCTTTTCATCTAGCCTCGACGAACACCTAATAAAACTAAAACTAGTATTCGACAGACTTAGAAAGACCAACCTTAAAGTCCAACTCGATAAATCGGAATTCTTTTGCAAAGAAACAAATTACTTAGGACATACAATTACACCTGACGGACTAAAACCAAATACCGACAAAATAGACGCTATACTTAATTACCCAGTACCAAAAACTACGACAGAAATTAAGAGCTTTCTCGGACTTATTGGTTATTATCGAAAATTTATAAAAGACTTCTCAAAGATTACACAACCCATGACAGCATGTCTAAAAAAGAACAGTAAAATTGTAATTAATGAAAATTATTTAAAATCATTTGAAAAATGCAAAGAACTTCTTGTTAATGCACCATTACTCCAATATCCCGACTTTACAAAGCCTTTTATTTTGACAACTGACGCATCTGACTATGCACTTGGAGCTGTACTCTCGCAGGGCCAAGTAGGCAGTGATAAACCAATAGCATATGCTAGTAGAACTTTGAATGACACAGAAAAACGTTACAGTACTATAGAAAAAGAGTTATTAGCGATAGTATGGGCAGTTAAACACTTTCGTCCATACCTATATGGAACAAAATTTACAATTTATACAGACCATAGACCATTAGCTTGGCTAGATTCTCTTAAAGAACCAAATAGTAAATTGACTAGATATAAACTCAGATTAGCTGAATACAACTTTAAGGTCATTCATAAGAATGGAAAGCAAAACACCAATGCTGATGCTCTCTCGCGTATTAAATTAAATGCTTTAGGTAAAAACGATAAAGATAATCAATCAATGGTAGTTAATGTAGATAACTCTGATAGAAATCTTGAAGACTATATTCAAGAATTAACCGATTCAATAACACGATTAGGACAAAACAACCAAAGTAAAGAACCTGAAAATGATAACAGTAACTCTATGTCTTTTTCTGAAGTATCTAGGTCTATTTCATCTCGAGTTAATTCCAGGTCATCATCACGCACATTAACAATAAACTCTAGTACAGATACAGCACATTCTGCTGAAGATATGGATACTGATGGCATTCCCATACTTTACGAAGCTATAGATACAAAACCAAACCAAATATTAATATACCCATGGTTTAAAAATGAACTTTCAGTTAAAATTCGCTCACATCCCAAGCAAAAGATTTTAGAGGTTCACTTACCCCTAGATAATTCCGAGTTAATAAAAAAATTTCTTAAAGAATATATTAGACCCAAAATTAAATACTTTATCTATTACGAAAATAAAGCACACCGACAATTATTCACACAAGTATTAATTTCATTATTTAGAAAGGAAACCGTAAAGCTTTATGAATGCACTGAAAGAGTAATTAATGTCACTGACGAAAAAGAACAAGAGGAAATAGTAATGAAGTATCACGTAGGCAAAACCTGTCACCGAGGTATTAAAGAAACAATTTCTCATTTAAAACGAGTTTATTTTTGGACAAATTTAGAAGAAACCGTAACCAGTTTAATAAATTCATGCGACACTTGTAAACGTATGAAATACGATCGTAGACCATTTAAACCTCAATTACAACTTACACAGACTCAATCAAGACCTTTTCAAGGATTATTTATAGATTTATTCTCCATAGAAGGAAAATATTACTTAACCATATTAGACGCATTTAGTAAGTTAGCACAAGCTTTTGAAATCCCAGATAGATCAACACCTGAAGTAGTCAGGGCACTTATAAAGTATTTTTCATTCTACGGCGTACCTACTAAAATCAGTTCAGACCCTGGTTCTGAATTCAATAATAAACTCATGAAAGACTTAATGACATTATATAAAATAGACATTCACATAGGCACCCCTAACAATCCAAACTCAATGGGATTAATAGAACGATTCCATTCCACAATTTTAGAAATATATAGACTTGCGAAATATGAACATAAATTCACAGATGCTACATCAGTGATGACTTATGCTATAATGGCTTACAATCAAACAATCCATTCAGTAACAGGTCTCACTCCGTTTGAAGTAGTATTTGGTCACACGGAAAATAACAATCAATTCAATTTAAACTTTGATAAAGAATATACTCAACAACTAGTTAGGGATCATGCAAAAAGAACTCACTACTTATACAAATACTTAACCGATAAAATAGGAACTAGAAAAGAAAAAGTTCAACAAAGTAGAGTAGGAGAAACTAATTTTGATTTAAATGAAGGTGATAATGTTTTTATTAAAGGCATAAATCGACGTAGAAGCAAGGATAAGCCCAGGTATGAAAAAGCAAAAGTTAAGGGTAAAATAAAAAGAAATGTAGTATTGGTAGAAACTAGCACAAAAGATAAAAATGTTCCAATAAAAGACATAAAACGTCCCCCACAGGTTCGTCCTGCTAGTGACCCAAGCAGTAACGATCCGGGCCCTTCAACTTCAAAAGGTTGAGAAGAATCCAGGCGTTCTTCCTCTTAGAGAAGGAACCGCTATGATTACGTATGATAAGTGGATAGTAATTAAGACATTAGATATTAAACTTATTAAGGAAGAATTAGAATTAAATATGCATAGGTATATAGAACTAAATAGAATAGTAGAAATACAGTTAAATACCAGTAGCTCTTCGTTAATATACTTTCATGATGTTAAGCTTCAAGTTAATTATATGTTAAATATCACATTAAACAAATATTCAGAAATTGTACCAATTAACAGACAGAAAAGAGGACTCATTAATCCTTTGGGATCTCTAGTTAAAATGATAACAGGAAATTTGGATTACGATGATGCTATTAAATATGACAACTTAATAAAAAATTTAAAATCTCGTGAACATTCTCTGGAAAAGAAAACTACTGTTATATCCGAAATGATAAGACTTGTTGCAAACTCTACTATAAATATTACAAACAATCTCGAACAATTAAGTGATGCAATTAATAAAATTAATAAAAATATTAAAGACATTTCAATTATTTCACATGTTAACCAAATAACACATATCTATAATTCCTTCTTACATAATTTTCAAATAATTTACACAAAATTGACCGAGATTGAAAACATTTTAGCATTCAGTAGAATGGGCGTATTACATCAATCTATAATTAATACTAATGAACTCATTAATGTACTTAGAATCATAGAGAAAACAGATAAGCTGATATTTAAAGTAATTCCTGAAAATATTGTAAGAATTGAACAGTCCATGACATTGAAATCGTATTTTAAGAACAATGTTATTACTTTAGTATTAGAAATACCCTTAGTTAAGAAAGAAACTTATTTTTATTATAAAATTGTACACTTACCTATGACCCAACCTGAAACAAACCTTACCTTAATAATATTACCCAAGTATCCTTACCTTATTGCGAAGGGGTTGAAAGCGAAATCGCTGTCGACACCATGTAAGAATATAGAAGAAGAAATAAACCTCTGTGATGAGCTGCAGACCATGGTACCTGTTGAAGACACTTGTATCCTGGACCTGATGAAATATTCTCACAACGTCTCTTGCAAACAAATTCCAATAGAATTCGAAGAAATTAAAGTGGAACTTTTACAGATTAACCGATGGATAATCTACTCTAAATCACCTGTTGATCTGGTTAGAACCTGTGATAATGAAATTTTACATTACACTCTCATAAATACTTACTTATTAACCATAGAAGATAAATGCCAATATAACATTGCAAATCACAATTTAAGAATACATAGCAGTAACGGTGAGAAGCTTATATCTCAAAAGCTGCCGCTAGTAAATTTACCTGAAAATTTGAAGATCAGTATCCAGAGCAACATTAATCCTGTTAAGCTGAATGGGGTTGATTTAACCAATTTAAAAGTATTATCATACGCCCTACAAAACAGTGAAAATCAAAGTGATAGTGTAGTGAAAACCAATAGTGTCAGTTTAGGGACAATAATTCTATATGTAATTTTAATTTTAAGTCTTATATCCTTTCTGGCATACAAAAAGATAAAAACATGTATAATATTTCAAGGCCGAAACCATCCTCCGAAAAATTGTTCTTCAGATGATTTCGAGCTTAAGGAGGGAAAAGTTACAATGTCACACAGATACCCAAATAGCACTATAAGCGTTAATGCAATCAATGCTTAGTCTTATTATTCCATTGTGTTCCACGAATCAAAGTTATCATGTAAGGGGTTTTAGCTGTAAGATTATAATTATATTAAAGGTAGTCTAATATCGACCACCATAGTGATAGGGTCTAACATCGACCAACTTAGAATAAGAGTCTCGTATCGACTATAAGTTAAGAATATTAAGTGTAATTTACTTAATAAAGTTTTCCTTTTTAAAAAAACCTTTGATAACCGTCGCGATTTGACTAGATAGTGATGTGGAGAAAATAAATAAATAAATAAACTTTTGTTCGTCTTATTTTTTCCTGGTTATTATTAATTAAGGCCAATGCGTTTTAAGCTGCCGTTAACAATAATGTGGATGAAATTTCTTTTTAAGAAACGGCCAAAATCAATTGGGTGGACTAACATATTGTCATTTGGAGTTTGCAGCCATGCGATTCTGTAACTCACTTTTCAAACTCACACAGCGGTTTTCGCATCGGCGGTCGCTCTCAAATCAGTCGTGAAGCAGTCATTTTATGATTTGGCATTCTGATAAACAATAAACTACAAGCTCCCACCTTTTCAGAATGCCCAATCATAAAATGACTGCTTCACGACTGATTTGAGAGCGACCGCCGATGCGAAAACCGCTGTGTGAGTTCGAAAAGTGAGTTACAGAATCGCAGGGCTGTACTCTTTGAATGTGAACAACAAATGCTGCATCACTTGGCTGATATGTTAAACGTGCTACTGTCTTTTTATATTGATTAGAGGAATTTAGTTGTGACTCATTGAACAAGGGAGCAGTGCTAATTTGGGTATTGGTATTAGCCGTATTATGGCCGATTTACATTATCTTAGTGTTTTAGGATAGTACTTTAGTTGAAACATGTAAATGCTACTTGCTTTAGTAAACGCTACTTGCTTAAGTACTTTACTTAAGTACGTTGCTCTGAAAACGAGGATATTTATTTTATTATCAACACACTATACTAATTACATTATTCTAAACCTTAATTACACTACCTGAAAACAAGGAAACGACATTAAAAGTTTATTATAAAATTATCAATTCCTTTTTAGAACAATTTCACAATCAAACAATACTGAATTTAATAACGATGAATTTTCACTTGTCAAACTTCAAATAGCTGATGGCGCCATCTAGTACATAACAAAGAAACATGCAAGTTTCTTTACATATACATAAACTACACTAAACTACTGATCCAAATACTAAAAATAAAATTTAATTAAATCGAAAAACGCGTCCGTCTACGTACGTATTTCCCGCGCTTTTTTCTACGTAATATGTAAGTTAGGGACTTAATACTAGAGTTGCCACGAATAGTGATTTAGCCGAATACCAAATGTTCTGCAACGCTAACGGTCAAAGCGCCGAACATTCGGCACTAAGTAAAGCGTCTCAATCCCCGTCAGGACCTCCCAGTTATGGACACAGCACGAAAGATGGGGGCTCGAACGTGACATCCACAATCGATTCTCCGTTTGTTCTAACTCACGTAGCTTCAGAGCCCCTGTTAGCCACTACCAAACAGTGCGCCGCTGCCCAAAAAATAAAATAAAATATGTTTATTATGGAACATAAGATACATGTATCACTTATTCTACGTCATTAAATTTGAATTTGTAGGCATCCCTACTCATCGGCAAAGAAGACACAGGGCCAAGAGAAAAAGCCGGCGTAAAAAACTCTCGGTACTCTTTTAAAATCGCAAATCATCAAACAACACTTATTTTAAAACAAATATCGCAAATTAATTAGAAGTAGCCTGTCTAGCACTAGTCCCAGGCCCTTTTATCAACTAGATAATCGTTGACTTTATAGTAAGCCTTTTTACACAGCTTTTCTTTAATACATTTCTTAAATTTATTGAAAGGCAGAGATAAAAGAGCCTCTGGGATTTTATTAAAGAAGAGTATCCCTTTCCCCAAAAAAGAATTACTAACTTTAGATAGTCTAGTACGGGGAAATTGCAGCCTGCGTTTGTTCCGTGTATTAACATTGTGCGTATGTTCTATTCTAGTAAACTTATCACTATTTTTGTATACATAAATAATATTTTCATAAATCCAATCCACCAACGCTTTTCCTCGTGGGCTGGACACCGACGAGCCCCAGGCCACAGACTTTAAGTTCAGATCCCCAGCAATGACTAAATGTCTCGGGTGACTCCATTGCACCATGCTTCCCAGTTCGTTTAGGAAGGCCTCAAATTCAGCCAGGGAGCGATTGGGGGAGAAGTAAGTACCCGCGATACACATGTTGCTACCCAACTTTGCTGCCGTGGCTTTTTCGATCTGGGCCAATGCAGCGCGAGCCGTCTGCCGGTGTAACGATAATTGCGGCCAGACCGTTGAGGTCGCCAACCCAGTTCGTTTTCTCGGGTATTGAGTCTTCTTCTTCTCCCCATCCGGTACACTCTTGACAGAGCGGTCGTGATCGCTATGAAGTAGTGGTAATAGAAGAAGCAGATGTGATGCGCTTCACGACGTTTCGCCATCGTTGCCTATCAGAGCTCAGGGTATTGAGTAGGGCTTGAAAATTATACCAATGTTAATATTCCACTGCGCCAGAGTCTGGTACAGTTGGTCTTGTGCAGCAGCGCAATGGTTAAGGTTGCTCTGATGAAGTAGGGCCATGTTAATTTGCTGCGGTTTCCATAACCCCCATACGAGCATTGTTACGCGGAGACTTTGCGGGCGCCTTCTTTTTAGGTGACGAGCGGCGCCTGGGTACCTTGGGAGCTGTGCAGCTGTTGCCACCTAGCTTGTGATCCGCTTTCCTACCGGCCTCGTCGCAGAGTAGGCACTTGGGTTTTGCGCTGCAGGAAGCTGCCCTGTGATCGGCTTGACCGCAGCGAAAACACAGTTGGCTACGATCAGTATCTACGGCTAGCTACGTGCCCGATTTGTAAGCAGCGGAAACACCGTAGCTCTCTTGGTTTTGCAACACTAATATTTGCCGCAACCCATCCGACCAAGAAACCCCGTAAGAGTATCGTGGCGGCCGTTACCGGGCAGTTAGCCCAGGCTGCGCCAAGACCCGATCTAGCTAGGTCTAGCCGAGCACTCTCCCTTCGCCGCAATCGCCTCGCGCAATTCATCCGCTGTAACAGAGTCGTCCAGGCCAGAGATCTGGACATCGGCGCATCGGACGGGCCGGAAGATTATACATCTTGATTCTGTCACTCAGTACTATTTTGAGTCGGTTGGCTAAAATGTCGGCTTTTTCCCCACTGCCAGCTCCGGGGATCTGAATTATAGTGGCTCCTGTTGCCGCTGTGGCGAAACTTAACGCCCTCAATTCAACCCCCAACAAAGCGTGTATAACACACACACAATACAAAAAAGCGTCTATATCGCAAACAAGTCATTGTTGTGGAATCAGTGGTCTCGACACAACTTTGGAAGAGTAGAGGCTTCGAAATGGTGACCTGGAGTGAATATCCCGACGGAGGAAAATTCTCAACGCAACGTCTGATAACACCAACAGAAAATACAATCAAAGCAACGGAGAACACAGCACTGCATACACAGAAAACCGGCAGCCATATTGAATCTCGTCGTGACGGCGCCCGCGCCGGTTTTTTTTTAAATGGAATCTCGGTGTTGGCCTTAAGGGCCTTTACAGCTCAGCTCGGGCTCAGCTGGGCCCGCGCCGGCCGGTGAGCTAGGCTACCATATAAAAAACTCTTTTGTTAATTTTTGCTATGGTTATTTTGTTGTAAAATTTTAATAAAAACTTGATCATGTAATTATTATTAGAGTGCCTAAAATTAATATTTTGTATTAATTTATTGTGTTTTATCAAATCTGAAGATAGAGACATCTATTGACACCATTTTTTTACGAAAAAGTTCCGTTCCATCATAGAGATGTCGCTAGCTTCGTCGTTACAACCTTTCGTCTTTATTTTTTCCTCTAGCCCCCTTTCGCAACGTGCGATAAGGTACTTCGTTCCGACTTTCTTCCGATTTATGAAAATGTTATACAATAAATAAATTATGTAGTTATTTTATTTGTGAACAGGCATAACGTTAGGTGAAGAGACGTGTTATAGCTTAATTAGAGCTTATGCCCCCAATGGATAAACCCGATTATATTATAGCTGTTTCTAAAAAAAAAAATATTATCAAAATTGCCTTGTTTTTTCTGTTTATGTACCAAGGAAGCAGAAAGTGGAAAGAGATGTCGAATCATAGTTTGCCATTCCTGCCCAACAACTAAATAATATGACAAAATTTGTTTCTTCCGATTTATGAAAATGTTATACAATAAATAAATAATGTAGTTATTTTATTTGTGAACAGGCATAACGTTAGGTGAAGAGACGTGTTATAGCTTAATTAGAGCTTATGCCCCCAATGGATAAACCCGATTATATTATAGCTGTTTCTAAAAAAAAAAATACTATCAAAATTGCCTTGTTTTTTCTGTTTATGTACCAAGGAAGCAGAAAGTGGAAAGAGATGTCGAATCATAGTTTGCCATTCCTGCCCAACAACTAAATAATATGACAAAATTTGTTTCTTCCGATTTATGAAAATGTTATACAATAAATAAATAATGTAGTTATTTTATTTGTGAACAGGCATAACGTTAGGTGAAGAGACGTGTTATAGCTTAATTAGAACTTATGCCCCCAATGGATAAACCCGATTATATTATAGCTGTTTCTAAAAAAAAAAATATTATCAAAATTGCCTTGTTTTTTCTGTTTATGTACCAAGGAAGCAGAAAGTGGAAAGAGATGTCGAATCATAGTTTGCCATTCCTGCCCAACAACTAAATAATATGACAAAATTTGTTTCTTCCGATTTATGAAAATGTTATACAATAAATAAATAATGTAGTTATTTTATTTGTGAACAGGCATAACGTTAGGTGAAGAGACGTGTTATAGCTTAATTAGAGCTTATGCCCCCAATGGATAAACCCGATTATATTATAGCTGTTTCTAAAAAAAAAAATACTATCAAAATTGCCTTGTTTTTTCTGTTTATGTACCAAGGAAGCAGAAAGTGGAAAGAGATGTCGAATCATAGTTTGCCATTCCTGCCCAACAACTAAATAATATGACAAAATTTGTTTCTTCCGATTTATGAAAATGTTATACAATAAATAAATAATGTAGTTATTTTATTTGTGAACAGGCATAACGTTAGGTGAAGAGACGTGTTATAGCTTAATTAGAGCTTATGCCCCCAATGGATAAACCCGATTATATTATAGCTGTTTCTAAAAAAAAAAATACTATCAAAATTGCCTTGTTTTTTCTGTTTATGTACCAAGGAAGCAGAAAGTGGAAAGAGATGTCGAATCATAGTTTGCCATTCCTGCCCAACAACTAAATAATATGACAAAATTTGTTTCTTCCGATTTATGAAAATGTTATACAATAAATAAATAATGTAGTTATTTTATTTGTGAACAGGCATAACGTTAGGTGAAGAGACGTGTTATAGCTTAATTAGAGCTTATGCCCCCAATGGATAAACCCGATTATATTATAGCTGTTTCTAAAAAAAAAAATACTATCAAAATTGCCTTGTTTTTTCTGTTTATGTACCAAGGAAGCAGAAAGTGGAAAGAGATGTCGAATCATAGTTTGCCATTCCTGCCCAACAACTAAATAATATGACAAAATTTGTTTCTTCCGATTTATGAAAATGTTATACAATAAATAAATAATGTAGTTATTTTATTTGTGAACAGGCATAACGTTAGGTGAAGAGACGTGTTATAGCTTAATTAGAGCTTATGCCCCCAATGGATAAACCCGATTATATTATAGCTGTTTCTAAAAAAAAAATATTATCAAAATTGCCTTGTTTTTTCTGTTTATGTACCAAGGAAGCAGAAAGTGGAAAGAGATGTCGAATCATAGTTTGCCATTCCTGCCCAACAACTAAATAATATGACAAAATTTGTTTCTTCCGATTTATGAAAATGTTATACAATAAATAAATAATGTAGTTATTTTATTTGTGAACAGGCATAACGTTAGGTGAAGAGACGTGTTATAGCTTAATTAGAGCTTATGCCCCCAATGGATAAACCCGATTATATTATAGCTGTTTCTAAAAAAAAAAATATTATCAAAATTGCCTGGTTTTTTCTGTTTATGTACCAAGGAAGCAGAAAGTGGAAAGAGATGTCAAATCATAGTTTGCCATTCCTGCCCAACAACTAAATAATATGACAAAATTTGTTTCTTCCGATTTATGAAAATGTTATACAATAAATAAATAATGTAGTTATTTTATTTGTGAACAGGCATAACGTTAGGTGAAGAGACGTGTTATAGCTTAATTAGAGCTTATGCCCCCAATGGATAAACCCAATTATATTATAGCTGTTTCTAAAAAAAAAAATATTATCAAAATTGCTTTGTTTTTTCTGTTTATGTACCAAGGAAGCAGAAAGTGGAAAGAGATGTCAAATCATAGTTTGCCATTCCTGCCCATCAACTAAATAATATGACAAAATTTGTTTCTTCCGATTTATGAAAATGTTATACAATAAATAAATAATGTAGTTATTTTATTTGTGAACAGGCATAACGTTAGGTGAAGAGACGTGTTATAGCTTAATTAGAGCTTATGCCCCCAATGGATAAACCCGATTATATTATAGCTGTTTCTAAAAAAAAAAATATTATCAAAATTGCCTTGTTTTTTCTGTTTATGTACCAAGGAAGCAGAAAGTGGAAAGAGATGTCGAATCATAGTTTGCCATTCCTGCCCAACAACTAAATAATATGACAAAATTTGTTTCTTCCGATTTATGAAAATGTTATACAATAAATAAATAATGTAGTTATTTTATTTGTGAACAGGCATAACGTTAGGTGAAGAGACGTGTTATAGCTTAATTAGAGCTTATGCCCCCAATGGATAAACCCGATTATATTATAGCTGTTTCTAAAAAAAAAAATATTATCAAAATTGCCTTGTTTTTTCTGTTTATGTACCAAGGAAGCAGAAAGTGGAAAGAGATGTCAAATCATAGTTTGCCATTCCTGCCCATCAACTAAATAATATGACAAAATTTGTTTCTTCCGATTTATGAAAATGTTATACAATAAATAAATAATGTAGTTATTTTATTTGTGAACAGGCATAACGTTAGGTGAAGAGACGTGTTATAGCTTAATTAGAGCTTATGCCCCCAATGGATAAACCCGATTATATTATAGCTGTTTCTAAAAAAAAAAATACTATCAAAATTGCCTTGTTTTTTCTGTTTATGTACCAAGGATGCAGAAAGTGGAAAGAGATGTCGAATCATAGTTTGCCATTCCTGCCCAACAACTAAATAATATGACAAAATTTGTTTCTTCCGATTTATGAAAATGTTATACAATAAATAAATAATGTAGTTATTTTATTTGTGAACAGGCATAACGTTAGGTGAAGAGACGTGTTATAGCTTAATTAGAGCTTATGCCCCCAATGGATAAACCCGATTATATTATAGCTGTTTCTAAAAAAAAAATATTATCAAAATTGCCTTGTTTTTTCTGTTTATGTACCAAGGAAGCAGAAAGTGGAAAGAGATGTCGAATCATAGTTTGCCATTCCTGCCCAACAACTAAATAATATGACAAAATTTGTTTCTTCCGATTTATGAAAATGTTATACAATAAATAAATAATGTAGTTATTTTATTTGTGAACAGGCATAACGTTAGGTGAAGAGACGTGTTATAGCTTAATTAGAGCTTATGCCCCCAATGGATAAACCCGATTATATTATAGCTGTTTCTAAAAAAAAAAATATTATCAAAATTGCCTGGTTTTTTCTGTTTATGTACCAAGGAAGCAGAAAGTGGAAAGAGATGTCAAATCATAGTTTGCCATTCCTGCCCAACAACTAAATAATATGACAAAATTTGTTTCTTCCGATTTATGAAAATGTTATACAATAAATAAATAATGTAGTTATTTTATTTGTGAACAGGCATAACGTTAGGTGAAGAGACGTGTTATAGCTTAATTAGAGCTTATGCCCCCAATGGATAAACCCAATTATATTATAGCTGTTTCTAAAAAAAAAAATATTATCAAAATTGCTTTGTTTTTTCTGTTTATGTACCAAGGAAGCAGAAAGTGGAAAGAGATGTCAAATCATAGTTTGCCATTCCTGCCCATCAACTAAATAATATGACAAAATTTGTTTCTTCCGATTTATGAAAATGTTATACAATAAATAAATAATGTAGTTATTTTATTTGTGAACAGGCATAACGTTAGGTGAAGAGACGTGTTATAGCTTAATTAGAGCTTATGCCCCCAATGGATAAACCCGATTATATTATAGCTGTTTCTAAAAAAAAAAATATTATCAAAATTGCCTTGTTTTTTCTGTTTATGTACCAAGGAAGCAGAAAGTGGAAAGAGATGTCAAATCATAGTTTGCCATTCCTGCCCATCAACTAAATAATATGACAAAATTTGTTTCTTCCGATTTATGAAAATGTTATACAATAAATAAATAATGTAGTTATTTTATTTGTGAACAGGCATAACGTTAGGTGAAGAGACGTGTTATAGCTTAATTAGAGCTTATGCCCCCAATGGATAAACCCGATTATATTATAGCTGTTTCTAAAAAAAAAATATTATCAAAATTGCCTTGTTTTTTCTGTTTATGTACCAAGGAAGCAGAAAGTGGAAAGAGATGTCGAATCATAGTTTGCCATTCCTGCCCAACAACTAAATAATATGACAAAATTTGTTTCTTCCGATTTATGAAAATGTTATACAATAAATAAATAATGTAGTTATTTTATTTGTGAACAGGCATAACGTTAGGTGAAGAGACGTGTTATAGCTTAATTAGAGCTTATGCCCCCAATGGATAAACCCGATTATATTATAGCTGTTTCTAAAAAAAAAAATACTATCAAAATTGCCTGGTTTTTTCTGTTTATGTACCAAGGAAGCAGAAAGTGGAAAGAGATGTCAAATCATAGTTTGCCATTCCTGCCCAACAACTAAATAATATGACAAAATTTGTTTCTTCCGATTTATGAAAATGTTATACAATAAATAAATAATGTAGTTATTTTATTTGTGAACAGGCATAACGTTAGGTGAAGAGACGTGTTATAGCTTAATTAGAGCTTATGCCCCCAATGGATAAACCCGATTATATTATAGCTGTTTCTAAAAAAAAAAATATTATCAAAATTGCCTTGTTTTTTCTGTTTATGTACCAAGGAAGCAGAAAGTGGAAAGAGATGTCAAATCATAGTTTGCCATTCCTGCCCATCAACTAAATAATATGACAAAATTTGTTTCTTCCGATTTATGAAAATGTTATACAATAAATAAATAATGTAGTTATTTTATTTGTGAACAGGCATAACGTTAGGTGAAGAGACGTGTTATAGCTTAATTAGAGCTTATGCCCCCAATGGATAAACCCGATTATATTATAGCTGTTTCTAAAAAAAAAATATTATCAAAATTGCCTTGTTTTTTCTGTTTATGTACCAAGGAAGCAGAAAGTGGAAAGAGATGTCGAATCATAGTTTGCCATTCCTGCCCAACAACTAAATAATATGACAAAATTTGTTTCTTCCGATTTATGAAAATGTTATACAATAAATAAATAATGTAGTTATTTTATTTGTGAACAGGCATAACGTTAGGTGAAGAGACGTGTTATAGCTTAATTAGAGCTTATGCCCCCAATGGATAAACCCGATTATATTATAGCTGTTTCTAAAAAAAAAAATATTATCAAAATTGCCTTGTTTTTTCTGTTTATGTACCAAGGAAGCAGAAAGTGGAAAGAGATGTCGAATCATAGTTTGCCATTCCTGCCCAACAACTAAATAATATGACAAAATTTGTTTCTTCCGATTTATGAAAATGTTATACAATAAATAAATAATGTAGTTATTTTATTTGTGAACAGGCATAACGTTAGGTGAAGAGACGTGTTATAGCTTAATTAGAGCTTATGCCCCCAATGGATAAACCCGATTATATTATAGCTGTTTCTAAAAAAAAAAATACTATCAAAATTGCCTTGTTTTTTCTGTTTATGTACCAAGGAAGCAGAAAGTGGAAAGAGATGTCGAATCATAGTTTGCCATTCCTGCCCAACAACTAAATAATATGTCAAAATTTGTTTCTTCCGATTTATGAAAATGTTATACAATAAATAAATAATGTAGTTATTTTATTTGTGAACAGGCATAACGTTAGGTGAAGAGACGTGTTATAGCTTAATTAGAGCTTATGCCCCCAATGGATAAACCCGATTATATTATAGATGTTTCTAAAAAAAAAAATATTATCAAAATTGCCTTGTTTTTTCTGTTTATGTACCAAGGAAGCAGAAAGTGGAAAGAGATGTCGAATCATAGTTTGCCATTCCTGCCCAACAACTAAATAATATGACAAAATTTGTTTCTTCCGATTTATGAAAATGTTATACAATAAATAAATAATGTAGTTATTTTATTTGTGAACAGGCATAACGTTAGGTGAAGAGACGTGTTATAGCTTAATTAGAGCTTATGCCCCCAATGGATAAACCCGATTATATTATAGCTGTTTCTAAAAAAAAAAATATCAAAATTGCCTTGTTTTTTCTGTTTATGTACCAAGGAAGCAGAAAGTGGAAAGAGATGTCGAATCATAGTTTGCCATTCCTGCCCAACAACTAAATAATATGTCAAAATTTGTTTCTTCCGATTTATGAAAATGTTATACAATAAATAAATAATGTAGTTATTTTATTTGTGAACAGGCATAACGTTAGGTGAAGAGACGTGTTATAGCTTAATTAGAGCTTATGCCCCCAATGGATAAACCCGATTATATTATAGCTGTTTCTAAAAAAAAAATATTATCAAAATTGCCTTGTTTTTTCTGTTTATGTACCAAGGAAGCAGAAAGTGGAAAGAGATGTCGAATCATAGTTTGCCATTCCTGCCCAACAACTAAATAATATGACAAAATTTGTTTCTTCCGATTTATGAAAATGTTATACAATAAATAAATAATGTAGTTATTTTATTTGTGAACAGGCATAACGTTAGGTGAAGAGACGTGTTATAGCTTAATTAGAGCCTATGCCCCCAATGGATAAACCCGATTATATTATAGCTGTTTCTAAAAAAAAAAATATTATCAAAATTGCCTGGTTTTTTCTGTTTATGTACCAAGGAAGCAGAAAGTGGAAAGAGATGTCAAATCATAGTTTGCCATTCCTGCCCAACAACTAAATAATATGACAAAATTTGTTTCTTCCGATTTATGAAAATGTTATACAATAAATAAATAATGTAGTTATTTTATTTGTGAACAGGCATAACGTTAGGTGAAGAGACGTGTTATAGCTTAATTAGAGCTTATGCCCCCAATGGATAAACCCGATTATATTATAGCTGTTTCTAAAAAAAAAAATATTATCAAAATTGCCTTGTTTTTTCTGTTTATGTACCAAGGAAGCAGAAAGTGGAAAGAGATGTCAAATCATAGTTTGCCATTCCTGCCCATCAACTAAATAATATGACAAAATTTGTTTCTTCCGATTTATGAAAATGTTATACAATAAATAAATAATGTAGTTATTTTATTTGTGAACAGGCATAACGTTAGGTGAAGAGACGTGTTATAGCTTAATTAGAGCTTATGCCCCCAATGGATAAACCCGATTATATTATAGCTGTTTCTAAAAAAAAAAATATTATCAAAATTGCCTTGTTTTTTCTGTTTATGTACCAAGGAAGCAGAAAGTGGAAAGAGATGTCGAATCATAGTTTGCCATTCCTGCCCAACAACTAAATAATATGACAAAATTTGTTTCTTCCGATTTATGAAAATGTTATACAATAAATAAATAATGTAGTTATTTTATTTGTGAACAGGCATAACGTTAGGTGAAGAGACGTGTTATAGCTTAATTAGAGCTTATGCCCCCAATGGATAAACCCGATTATATTATAGCTGTTTCTAAAAAAAAAAATACTATCAAAATTGCCTTGTTTTTTCTGTTTATGTACCAAGGAAGCAGAAAGTGGAAAGAGATGTCGAATCATAGTTTGCCATTCCTGCCCAACAACTAAATAATATGACAAAATTTGTTTCTTCCGATTTATGAAAATGTTATACAATAAATAAATAATGTAGTTATTTTATTTGTGAACAGGCATAACGTTAGGTGAAGAGACGTGTTATAGCTTAATTAGAGCTTATGCCCCCAATGGATAAACCCGATTATATTATAGCTGTTTCTAAAAAAAAAAATACTATCAAAATTGCCTTGTTTTTTCTGTTTATGTACCAAGGAAGCAGAAAGTGGAAAGAGATGTCGAATCATAGTTTGCCATTCCTGCCCAACAACTAAATAATATGACAAAATTTGTTTCTTCCGATTTATGAAAATGTTATACAATAAATAAATAATGTAGTTATTTTATTTGTGAACAGGCATAACGTTAGGTGAAGAGACGTGTTATAGCTTAATTAGAGCTTATGCCCCCAATGGATAAACCCGATTATATTATAGCTGTTTCTAAAAAAAAAAATACTATCAAAATTGCCTTGTTTTTTCTGTTTATGTACCAAGGATGCAGAAAGTGGAAAGAGATGTCGAATCATAGTTTGCCATTCCTGCCCAACAACTAAATAATATGACAAAATTTGTTTCTTCCGATTTATGAAAATGTTATACAATAAATAAATAATGTAGTTATTTTATTTGTGAACAGGCATAACGTTAGGTGAAGAGACGTGTTATAGCTTAATTAGAGCTTATGCCCCCAATGGATAAACCCGATTATATTATTTTTCTAAAAAAAAAAATACTATCAAAATTGCCTTGTTTTTTCTGTTTATGTACCAAGGAAGCAGAAAGTGGAAAGAGATGTCGAATCATAGTTTGCCATTCCTGCCCAACAACTAAATAATATGACAAAATTTGTTTCTTCCGATTTATGAAAATGTTATACAATAAATAAATAATGTAGTTATTTTATTTGTGAACAGGCATAACGTTAGGTGAAGAGACGTGTTATAGCTTAATTAGAGCTTATGCCCCCAATGGATAAACCCGATTATATTATAGCTGTTTCTAAAAAAAAAAATACTATCAAAATTGCCTTGTTTTTTCTGTTTATGTACCAAGGAAGCAGAAAGTGGAAAGAGATGTCGAATCATAGTTTGCCATTCCTGCCCAACAACTAAATAATATGACAAAATTTGTTTCTTCCGATTTATGAAAATGTTATACAATAAATAAATAATGTAGTTATTTTATTTGTGAACAGGCATAACGTTAGGTGAAGAGACGTGTTATAGCTTAATTAGAGCTTATGCCCCCAATGGATAAACCCGATTATATTATAGCTGTTTCTAAAAAAAAAAATATTATCAAAATTGCCTTGTTTTTTCTGTTTATGTACCAAGGAAGCAGAAAGTGGAAAGAGATGTCAAATCATAGTTTGCCATTCCTGCCCATCAACTAAATAATATGACAAAATTTGTTTCTTCCGATTTATGAAAATGTTATACAATAAATAAATAATGTAGTTATTTTATTTGTGAACAGGCATAACGTTAGGTGAAGAGACGTGTTATAGCTTAATTAGAGCTTATGCCCCCAATGGATAAACCCGATTATATTATAGCTGTTTCTAAAAAAAATAATAATATCAAAATTGCCTTGTTTTTTCTGTTTATGTACCAAGGAAGCAGAAAGTGGAAAGAGATGTCGAATCATAGTTTGCCATTCCTGCCCAACAACTAAATAATATGACAAAATTTGTTTCTTCCGATTTATGAAAATGTTATACAATAAATAAATAATGTAGTTATTTTATTTGTGAACAGGCATAACGTTAGGTGAAGAGACGTGTTATAGCTTAATTAGAGCTTATGCCCCCAATGGATAAACCCGATTATATTATAGCTGTTTCTAAAAAAAAAATACTATCAAAATTGCCTTGTTTTTTCTGTTTATGTACCAAGGAAGCAGAAAGTGGAAAGAGATGTCGAATCATAGTTTGCCATTCCTGCCCAACAACTAAATAATATGACAAAATTTGTTTCTTCCGATTTATGAAAATGTTATACAATAAATAAATAATGTAGTTATTTTATTTGTGAACAGGCATAACGTTAGGTGAAGAGACGTGTTATAGCTTAATTAGAGCTTATGCCCCCAATGGATAAACCCGATTATATTATAGCTGTTTCTAAAAAAAAAAATACTATCAAAATTGCCTTGTTTTTTCTGTTTATGTACCAAGGAAGCAGAAAGTGGAAAGAGATGTCGAATCATAGTTTGCCATTCCTGCCCAACAACTAAATAATATGACAAAATTTGTTTCTTCCGATTTATGAAAATGTTATACAATAAATAAATAATGTAGTTATTTTATTTGTGAACAGGCATAACGTTAGGTGAAGAGACGTGTTATAGCTTAATTAGAGCTTATGCCCCCAATGGATAAACCCGATTATATTATAGCTGTTTCTAAAAAAAAAAATACTATCAAAATTGCCTTGTTTTTTCTGTTTATGTACCAAGGAAGCAGAAAGTGGAAAGAGATGTCGAATCATAGTTTGCCATTCCTGCCCATCAACTAAATAATATGACAAAATTTGTTTCTTCCGATTTATGAAAATGTTATACAATAAATAAATAATGTAGTTATTTTATTTGTGAACAGGCATAACGTTAGGTGAAGAGACGTGTTATAGCTTAATTAGAGCTTATGCCCCCAATGGATAAACCCGATTATATTATAGATGTTTCTAAAAAAAAAAATATTATCAAAATTGCCTTGTTTTTTCTGTTTATGTACCAAGGAAGCAGAAAGTGGAAAGAGATGTCGAATCATAGTTTGCCATTCCTGCCCAACAACTAAATAATATGACAAAATTTGTTTCTTCCGATTTATGAAAATGTTATACAATAAATAAATAATGTAGTTATTTTATTTGTGAACAGGCATAACGTAAGGTGAAGAGACGTGTTATAGCTTAATTAGAGCTTATGCCCCCAATGGATAAACCCGATTATATTATAGCTGTTTCTAAAAAAAAAAATATCAAAATTGCCTTGTTTTTTCTGTTTATGTACCAAGGAAGCAGAAAGTGGAAAGAGATGTCGAATCATAGTTTGCCATTCCTGCCCAACAACTAAATAATATGTCAAAATTTGTTTCTTCCGATTTATGAAAATGTTATACAATAAATAAATAATGTAGTTATTTTATTTGTGAACAGGCATAACGTTAGGTGAAGAGACGTGTTATAGCTTAATTAGAGCTTATGCCCCCAATGGATAAACCCGATTATATTATAGCTGTTTCTTAAAAAAAAAAAATTATCAAAATTGCCTTGTTTTTTCTGTTTATGTACCAAGGAAGCAGAAAGTGGAAAGAGATGTCAAATCATAGTTTGCCATTCCTGCCCATCAACTAAATAATATGACAAAATTTGTTTCTTCCGATTTATGAAAATGTTATACAATAAATAAATAATGTAGTTATTTTATTTGTGAACAGGCATAACGTTAGGTGAAGAGACGTGTTATAGCTTAATTAGAGCTTATGCCCCCAATGGATAAACCCGATTATATTATAGCTGTTTCTAAAAAAAAAAATATTATCAAAATTGCCTTGTTTTTTCTGTTTATGTACCAAGGAAGCAGAAAGTGGAAAGAGATGTCGAATCATAGTTTGCCATTCCTGCCCAACAACTAAATAATATGACAAAATTTGTTTCTTCCGATTTATGAAAATGTTATACAATAAATAAATAATGTAGTTATTTTATTTGTGAACAGGCATAACGTTAGGTGAAGAGACGTGTTATAGCTTAATTAGAGCTTATGCCCCCAATGGATAAACCCGATTATATTATAGCTGTTTCTAAAAAAAAAAATATTATCAAAATTGCCTTGTTTTTTCTGTTTATGTACCAAGGAAGCAGAAAGTGGAAAGAGATGTCGAATCATAGTTTGCCATTCCTGCCCAACAACTAAATAATATGACAAAATTTGTTTCTTCCGATTTATGAAAATGTTATACAATAAATAAATAATGTAGTTATTTTATTTGTGAACAGGCATAACGTTAGGTGAAGAGACGTGTTATAGCTTAATTAGAGCTTATGCCCCCAATGGATAAACCCGATTATATTATAGCTGTTTCTAAAAAAAAAAATATTATCAAAATTGCCTTGTTTTTTCTGTTTATGTACCAAGGAAGCAGAAAGTGGAAAGAGATGTCGAATCATAGTTTGCCATTCCTGCCCAACAACTAAATAATATGACAAAATTTGTTTCTTCCGATTTATGAAAATGTTATACAATAAATAAATAATGTAGTTATTTTATTTGTGAACAGGCATAACGTTAGGTGAAGAGACGTGTTATAGCTTAATTAGAGCTTATGCCCCCAATGGATAAACCCGATTATATTATAGCTGTTTCTAAAAAAAAAATATTATCAAAATTGCCTTGTTTTTTCTGTTTATGTACCAAGGAAGCAGAAAGTGGAAAGAGATGTCGAATCATAGTTTGCCATTCCTGCCCAACAACTAAATAATATGACAAAATTTGTTTCTTCCGATTTATGAAAATGTTATACAATAAATAAATAATGTAGTTATTTTATTTGTGAACAGGCATAACGTTAGGTGAAGAGACGTGTTATAGCTTAATTAGAGCTTATGCCCCCAATGGATAAACCCGATTATATTATAGCTGTTTCTAAAAAAAAAAATATTATCAAAATTGCCTTGTTTTTTCTGTTTATGTACCAAGGAAGCAGAAAGTGGAAAGAGATGTCGAATCATAGTTTGCCATTCCTGCCCAACAACTAAATAATATGACAAAATTTGTTTCTTCCGATTTATGAAAATGTTATACAATAAATAAATAATGTAGTTATTTTATTTGTGAACAGGCATAACGTTAGGTGAAGAGACGTGTTATAGCTTAATTAGAGCTTATGCCCCCAATGGATAAACCCGATTATATTATAGCTGTTTCTAAAAAAAAAATATTATCAAAATTGCCTTGTTTTTTCTGTTTATGTACCAAGGAAGCAGAAAGTGGAAAGAGATGTCGAATCATAGTTTGCCATTCCTGCCCAACAACTAAATAATATGACAAAATTTGTTTCTTCCGATTTATGAAAATGTTATACAATAAATAAATAATGTAGTTATTTTATTTGTGAACAGGCATAACGTTAGGTGAAGAGACGTGTTATAGCTTAATTAGAGCTTATGCCCCCAATGGATAAACCCGATTATATTATAGCTGTTTCTAAAAAAAAAAATATTATCAAAATTGCCTTGTTTTTTCTGTTTATGTACCAAGGAAGCAGAAAGTGGAAAGAGATGTCGAATCATAGTTTGCCATTCCTGCCCAACAACTAAATAATATGACAAAATTTGTTTCTTCCGATTTATGAAAATGTTATACAATAAATAAATAATGTAGTTATTTTATTTGTGAACAGGCATAACGTTAGGTGAAGAGACGTGTTATAGCTTAATTAGAGCTTATGCCCCCAATGGATAAACCCGATTATATTATAGCTGTTTCTAAAAAAAAAAATATTATCAAAATTGCCTTGTTTTTTCTGTTTATGTACCAAGGAAGCAGAAAGTGGAAAGAGATGTCGAATCATAGTTTGCCATTCCTGCCCAACAACTAAATAATATGACAAAATTTGTTTCTTCCGATTTATGAAAATGTTATACAATAAATAAATAATGTAGTTATTTTATTTGTGAACAGGCATAACGTTAGGTGAAGAGACGTGTTATAGCTTAATTAGAGCTTATGCCCCCAATGGATAAACCCGATTATATTATAGCTGTTTCTAAAAAAAAAAATATTATCAAAATTGCCTTGTTTTTTCTGTTTATGTACCAAGGAAGCAGAAAGTGGAAAGAGATGTCAAATCATAGTTTGCCATTCCTGCCCATCAACTAAATAATATGACAAAATTTGTTTCTTCCGATTTATGAAAATGTTATACAATAAATAAATAATGTAGTTATTTTATTTGTGAACAGGCATAACGTTAGGTGAAGAGACGTGTTATAGCTTAATTAGAGCTTATGCCCCCAATGGATAAACCCGATTATATTATAGCTGTTTCTAAAAAAAAAAATATTATCAAAATTGCCTTGTTTTTTCTGTTTATGTACCAAGGAAGCAGAAAGTGGAAAGAGATGTCGAATCATAGTTTGCCATTCCTGCCCAACAACTAAATAATATGACAAAATTTGTTTCTTCCGATTTATGAAAATGTTATACAATAAATAAATAATGTAGTTATTTTATTTGTGAACAGGCATAACGTTAGGTGAAGAGACGTGTTATAGCTTAATTAGAGCTTATGCCCCCAATGGATAAACCCGATTATATTATAGCTGTTTCTAAAAAAAAAAATATTATCAAAATTGCCTTGTTTTTTCTGTTTATGTACCAAGGAAGCAGAAAGTGGAAAGAGATGTCGAATCATAGTTTGCCATTCCTGCCCAACAACTAAATAATATGACAAAATTTGTTTCTTCCGATTTATGAAAATGTTATACAATAAATAAATAATGTAGTTATTTTATTTGTGAACAGGCATAACGTTAGGTGAAGAGACGTGTTATAGCTTAATTAGAGCTTATGCCCCCAATGGATAAACCCGATTATATTATAGCTGTTTCTAAAAAAAAAAATATTATCAAAATTGCCTTGTTTTTTCTGTTTATGTACCAAGGAAGCAGAAAGTGGAAAGAGATGTCGAATCATAGTTTGCCATTCCTGCCCAACAACTAAATAATATGACGAAATTTGTTTCTTCCGATTTATGAAAATGTTATACAATAAATAAATAATGTAGTTATTTTATTTGTGAACAGGCATAACGTTAGGTGAAGAGACGTGTTATAGCTTAATTAGAGCTTATGCCCCCAATGGATAAACCCGATTATATTATAGCTGTTTCTAAAAAAAAAAAATATTATCAAAATTGCCTTGTTTTTTCTGTTTATGTACCAAGGAAGCAGAAAGTGGAAAGAGATGTCGAATCATAGTTTGCCATTCCTGCCCAACAACTAAATAATATGACAAAATTTGTTTCTTCCGATTTATGAAAATGTTATACAATAAATAAATAATGTAGTTATTTTATTTGTGAACAGGCATAACGTTAGGTGAAGAGACGTGTTATAGCTTAATTAGAGCTTATGCCCCCAATGGATAAACCCGATTATATTATAGCTGTTTCTAAAAAAAAAAATATTATCAAAATTGCCTTGTTTTTTCTGTTTATGTACCAAGGAAGCAGAAAGTGGAAAGAGATGTCGAATCATAGTTTGCCATTCCTGCCCAACAACTAAATAATATGACAAAATTTGTTTCTTCCGATTTATGAAAATGTTATACAATAAATAAATAATGTAGTTATTTTATTTGTGAACAGGCATAACGTTAGGTGAAGAGACGTGTTATAGCTTAATTAGAGCTTATGCCCCCAATGGATAAACCCGATTATATTATAGCTGTTTCTAAAAAAAATAATAATATCAAAATTGCCTTGTTTTTTCTGTTTATGTACCAAGGAAGCAGAAAGTGGAAAGAGATGTCGAATCATAGTTTGCCATTCCTGCCCAACAACTAAATAATATGACAAAATTTGTTTCTTCCGATTTATGAAAATGTTATACAATAAATAAATAATGTAGTTATTTTATTTGTGAACAGGCATAACGTTAGGTGAAGAGACGTGTTATAGCTTAATTAGAGCTTATGCCCCCAATGGATAAACCCGATTATATTATAGCTGTTTCTAAAAAAAAAATATTATCAAAATTGCCTTGTTTTTTCTGTTTATGTACCAAGGAAGCAGAAAGTGGAAAGAGATGTCGAATCATAGTTTGCCATTCCTGCCCAACAACTAAATAATATGACAAAATTTGTTTCTTCCGATTTATGAAAATGTTATACAATAAATAAATAATGTAGTTATTTTATTTGTGAACAGGCATAACGTTAGGTGAAGAGACGTGTTATAGCTTAATTAGAGCTTATGCCCCCAATGGATAAACCCGATTATATTATAGCTGTTTCTAAAAAAAAAAATACTATCAAAATTGCCTTGTTTTTTCTGTTTATGTACCAAGGAAGCAGAAAGTGGAAAGAGATGTCGAATCATAGTTTGCCATTCCTGCCCAACAACTAAATAATATGACAAAATTTGTTTCTTCCGATTTATGAAAATGTTATACAATAAATAAATAATGTAGTTATTTTATTTGTGAACAGGCATAACGTTAGGTGAAGAGACGTGTTATAGCTTAATTAGAGCTTATGCCCCCAATGGATAAACCCGATTATATTATAGCTGTTTCTAAAAAAAAAAATACTATCAAAATTGCCTTGTTTTTTCTGTTTATGTACCAAGGAAGCAGAAAGTGGAAAGAGATGTCGAATCATAGTTTGCCATTCCTGCCCATCAACTAAATAATATGACAAAATTTGTTTCTTCCGATTTATGAAAATGTTATACAATAAATAAATAATGTAGTTATTTTATTTGTGAACAGGCATAACGTTAGGTGAAGAGACGTGTTATAGCTTAATTAGAGCTTATGCCCCCAATGGATAAACCCGATTATATTATAGATGTTTCTAAAAAAAAAAATATTATCAAAATTGCCTTGTTTTTTCTGTTTATGTACCAAGGAAGCAGAAAGTGGAAAGAGATGTCGAATCATAGTTTGCCATTCCTGCCCAACAACTAAATAATATGACAAAATTTGTTTCTTCCGATTTATGAAAATGTTATACAATAAATAAATAATGTAGTTATTTTATTTGTGAACAGGCATAACGTTAGGTGAAGAGACGTGTTATAGCTTAATTAGAGCTTATGCCCCCAATGGATAAACCCGATTATATTATAGCTGTTTCTAAAAAAAAAAATATTATCAAAATTGCCTTGTTTTTTCTGTTTATGTACCAAGGAAGCAGAAAGTGGAAAGAGATGTCGAATCATAGTTTGCCATTCCTGCCCAACAACTAAATAATATGACAAAATTTGTTTCTTCCGATTTATGAAAATGTTATACAATAAATAAATAATGTAGTTATTTTATTTGTGAACAGGCATAACGTTAGGTGAAGAGACGTGTTATAGCTTAATTAGAGCTTATGCCCCCAATGGATAAACCCGATTATATTATAGCTGTTTCTAAAAAAAAAAATATTATCAAAATTGCCTTGTTTTTTCTGTTTATGTACCAAGGAAGCAGAAAGTGGAAAGAGATGTCGAATCATAGTTTGCCATTCCTGCCCAACAACTAAATAATATGACAAAATTTGTTTCTTCCGATTTATGAAAATGTTATACAATAAATAAATAATGTAGTTATTTTATTTGTGAACAGGCATAACGTTAGGTGAAGAGACGTGTTATAGCTTAATTAGAGCTTATGCCCCCAATGGATAAACCCGATTATATTATAGCTGTTTCTAAAAAAAAAAATATTATCAAAATTGCCTTGTTTTTTCTGTTTATGTACCAAGGAAGCAGAAAGTGGAAAGAGATGTCGAATCATAGTTTGCCATTCCTGCCCAACAACTAAATAATATGACGAAATTTGTTTCTTCCGATTTATGAAAATGTTATACAATAAATAAATAATGTAGTTATTTTATTTGTGAACAGGCATAACGTTAGGTGAAGAGACGTGTTATAGCTTAATTAGAGCTTATGCCCCCAATGGATAAACCCGATTATATTATAGCTGTTTCTAAAAAAAAAAAATATTATCAAAATTGCCTTGTTTTTTCTGTTTATGTACCAAGGAAGCAGAAAGTGGAAAGAGATGTCGAATCATAGTTTGCCATTCCTGCCCAACAACTAAATAATATGACAAAATTTGTTTCTTCCGATTTATGAAAATGTTATACAATAAATAAATAATGTAGTTATTTTATTTGTGAACAGGCATAACGTTAGGTGAAGAGACGTGTTATAGCTTAATTAGAGCTTATGCCCCCAATGGATAAACCCGATTATATTATAGCTGTTTCTAAAAAAAAAAATATTATCAAAATTGCCTTGTTTTTTCTGTTTATGTACCAAGGAAGCAGAAAGTGGAAAGAGATGTCGAATCATAGTTTGCCATTCCTGCCCAACAACTAAATAATATGACAAAATTTGTTTCTTCCGATTTATGAAAATGTTATACAATAAATAAATAATGTAGTTATTTTATTTGTGAACAGGCATAACGTTAGGTGAAGAGACGTGTTATAGCTTAATTAGAGCTTATGCCCCCAATGGATAAACCCGATTATATTATAGCTGTTTCTAAAAAAAAAAATATTATCAAAATTGCCTTGTTTTTTCTGTTTATGTACCAAGGAAGCAGAAAGTGGAAAGAGATGTCGAATCATAGTTTGCCATTCCTGCCCAACAACTAAATAATATGACAAAATTTGTTTCTTCCGATTTATGAAAATGTTATACAATAAATAAATAATGTAGTTATTTTATTTGTGAACAGGCATAACGTTAGGTGAAGAGACGTGTTATAGCTTAATTAGAGCTTATGCCCCCAATGGATAAACCCGATTATATTATAGCTGTTTCTAAAAAAAAAAATATTATCAAAATTGCCTTGTTTTTTCTGTTTATGTACCAAGGAAGCAGAAAGTGGAAAGAGATGTCAAATCATAGTTTGCCATTCCTGCCCATCAACTAAATAATATGACAAAATTTGTTTCTTCCGATTTATGAAAATGTTATACAATAAATAAATAATGTAGTTATTTTATTTGTGAACAGGCATAACGTTAGGTGAAGAGACGTGTTATAGCTTAATTAGAGCTTATGCCCCCAATGGATAAACCCGATTATATTATAGCTGTTTCTAAAAAAAAAAATATTATCAAAATTGCCTTGTTTTTTCTGTTTATGTACCAAGGAAGCAGAAAGTGGAAAGAGATGTCGAATCATAGTTTGCCATTCCTGCCCAACAACTAAATAATATGACAAAATTTGTTTCTTCCGATTTATGAAAATGTTATACAATAAATAAATAATGTAGTTATTTTATTTGTGAACAGGCATAACGTTAGGTGAAGAGACGTGTTATAGCTTAATTAGAGCTTATGCCCCCAATGGATAAACCCGATTATATTATAGCTGTTTCTAAAAAAAAAAATATTATCAAAATTGCCTTGTTTTTTCTGTTTATGTACCAAGGAAGCAGAAAGTGGAAAGAGATGTCGAATCATAGTTTGCCATTCCTGCCCAACAACTAAATAATATGACAAAATTTGTTTCTTCCGATTTATGAAAATGTTATACAATAAATAAATAATGTAGTTATTTTATTTGTGAACAGGCATAACGTTAGGTGAAGAGACGTGTTATAGCTTAATTAGAGCTTATGCCCCCAATGGATAAACCCGATTATATTATAGCTGTTTCTAAAAAAAAAAATATTATCAAAATTGCCTTGTTTTTTCTGTTTATGTACCAAGGAAGCAGAAAGTGGAAAGAGATGTCGAATCATAGTTTGCCATTCCTGCCCAACAACTAAATAATATGACAAAATTTGTTTCTTCCGATTTATGAAAATGTTATACAATAAATAAATAATGTAGTTATTTTATTTGTGAACAGGCATAACGTTAGGTGAAGAGACGTGTTATAGCTTAATTAGAGCTTATGCCCCCAATGGATAAACCCGATTATATTATAGCTGTTTCTAAAAAAAAAAATATTATCAAAATTGCCTTGTTTTTTCTGTTTATGTACCAAGGAAGCAGAAAGTGGAAAGAGATGTCGAATCATAGTTTGCCATTCCTGCCCAACAACTAAATAATATGACAAAATTTGTTTCTTCCGATTTATGAAAATGTTATACAATAAATAAATAATGTAGTTATTTTATTTGTGAACAGGCATAACGTTAGGTGAAGAGACGTGTTATAGCTTAATTAGAGCTTATGCCCCCAATGGATAAACCCGATTATATTATAGCTGTTTCTAAAAAAAAAAATATTATCAAAATTGCCTTGTTTTTTCTGTTTATGTACCAAGGAAGCAGAAAGTGGAAAGAGATGTCGAATCATAGTTTGCCATTCCTGCCCAACAACTAAATAATATGACAAAATTTGTTTCTTCCGATTTATGAAAATGTTATACAATAAATAAATAATGTAGTTATTTTATTTGTGAACAGGCATAACGTTAGGTGAAGAGACGTGTTATAGCTTAATTAGAGCTTATGCCCCCAATGGATAAACCCGATTATATTATAGCTGTTTCTAAAAAAAAAAATACTATCAAAATTGCCTTGTTTTTTCTGTTTATGTACCAAGGATGCAGAAAGTGGAAAGAGATGTCGAATCATAGTTTGCCATTCCTGCCCAACAACTAAATAATATGACAAAATTTGTTTCTTCCGATTTATGAAAATGTTATACAATAAATAAATAATGTAGTTATTTTATTTGTGAACAGGCATAACGTTAGGTGAAGAGACGTGTTATAGCTTAATTAGAGCTTATGCCCCCAATGGATAAACCCGATTATATTATAGCTGTTTCTAAAAAAAAAATACTATCAAAATTGCCTTGTTTTTTCTGTTTATGTACCAAGGAAGCAGAAAGTGGAAAGAGATGTCGAATCATAGTTTGCCATTCCTGCCCAACAACTAAATAATATGACAAAATTTGTTTCTTCCGATTTATGAAAATGTTATACAATAAATAAATAATGTAGTTATTTTATTTGTGAACAGGCATAACGTTAGGTGAAGAGACGTGTTATAGCTTAATTAGAGCTTATGCCCCCAATGGATAAACCCGATTATATTATAGCTGTTTCTAAAAAAAAAAATATTATCAAAATTGCCTTGTTTTTTCTGTTTATGTACCAAGGAAGCAGAAAGTGGAAAGAGATGTCGAATCATAGTTTGCCATTCCTGCCCAACAACTAAATAATATGACAAAATTTGTTTCTTCCGATTTATGAAAATGTTATACAATAAATAAATAATGTAGTTATTTTATTTGTGAACAGGCATAACGTTAGGTGAAGAGACGTGTTATAGCTTAATTAGAGCTTATGCCCCCAATGGATAAACCCGATTATATTATAGCTGTTTCTAAAAAAAAAAATATTATCAAAATTGCCTTGTTTTTTCTGTTTATGTACCAAGGAAGCAGAAAGTGGAAAGAGATGTCAAATCATAGTTTGCCATTCCTGCCCATCAACTAAATAATATGACAAAATTTGTTTCTTCCGATTTATGAAAATGTTATACAATAAATAAATAATGTAGTTATTTTATTTGTGAACAGGCATAACGTTAGGTGAAGAGACGTGTTATAGCTTAATTAGAGCTTATGCCCCCAATGGATAAACCCGATTATATTATAGCTGTTTCTAAAAAAAAAAATATTATCAAAATTGCCTTGTTTTTTCTGTTTATGTACCAAGGAAGCAGAAAGTGGAAAGAGATGTCGAATCATAGTTTGCCATTCCTGCCCAACAACTAAATAATATGACAAAATTTGTTTCTTCCGATTTATGAAAATGTTATACAATAAATAAATAATGTAGTTATTTTATTTGTGAACAGGCATAACGTTAGGTGAAGAGACGTGTTATAGCTTAATTAGAGCTTATGCCCCCAATGGATAAACCCGATTATATTATAGCTGTTTCTAAAAAAAAAAATATTATCAAAATTGCCTTGTTTTTTCTGTTTATGTACCAAGGAAGCAGAAAGTGGAAAGAGATGTCGAATCATAGTTTGCCATTCCTGCCCAACAACTAAATAATATGACAAAATTTGTTTCTTCCGATTTATGAAAATGTTATACAATAAATAAATAATGTAGTTATTTTATTTGTGAACAGGCATAACGTTAGGTGAAGAGACGTGTTATAGCTTAATTAGAGCTTATGCCCCCAATGGATAAACCCGATTATATTATAGCTGTTTCTAAAAAAAAAAATATTATCAAAATTGCCTTGTTTTTTCTGTTTATGTACCAAGGAAGCAGAAAGTGGAAAGAGATGTCGAATCATAGTTTGCCATTCCTGCCCAACAACTAAATAATATGACAAAATTTGTTTCTTCCGATTTATGAAAATGTTATACAATAAATAAATAATGTAGTTATTTTATTTGTGAACAGGCATAACGTTAGGTGAAGAGACGTGTTATAGCTTAATTAGAGCTTATGCCCCCAATGGATAAACCCGATTATATTATAGCTGTTTCTAAAAAAAAAAATATTATCAAAATTGCCTTGTTTTTTCTGTTTATGTACCAAGGAAGCAGAAAGTGGAAAGAGATGTCGAATCATAGTTTGCCATTCCTGCCCAACAACTAAATAATATGACAAAATTTGTTTCTTCCGATTTATGAAAATGTTATACAATAAATAAATAATGTAGTTATTTTATTTGTGAACAGGCATAACGTTAGGTGAAGAGACGTGTTATAGCTTAATTAGAGCTTATGCCCCCAATGGATAAACCCGATTATATTATAGCTGTTTCTAAAAAAAAAATATTATCAAAATTGCCTTGTTTTTTCTGTTTATGTACCAAGGAAGCAGAAAGTGGAAAGAGATGTCGAATCATAGTTTGCCATTCCTGCCCAACAACTAAATAATATGACAAAATTTGTTTCTTCCGATTTATGAAAATGTTATACAATAAATAAATAATGTAGTTATTTTATTTGTGAACAGGCATAACGTTAGGTGAAGAGACGTGTTATAGCTTAATTAGAGTATAGTGTTCGCGTTGTCGCAATTAATCACTATATAAATAATAAAACTTGTGTGAACTAAAAGATGCATATATATTCGTAAAAATAAACCGCGGCGTCGGCAGCGAGTTGTACATGTGTCGCTTACGAAATCGTGGGCCGTACTGGTGGCGGAGCGCGCTGTGGAATGCGCGTGCCTCGCCCCCCGTCTGCCGCGGAGAACAATAGACACGGTCTATACGTAAAAGTTGGTAAGTGCATTTTTTGTAATTTAATATATAATTTATTTTGGTAATTTTATTTCACCAATGACGACGAGGACGCCACATCACTCCCCTGCCGAGACCGTTTCACGGTCGATAGTAGTCCGGAAACTTAACTAATCTTCCACTTCTAGTCTTTTTTTCAGGTGGCGGTGCATCGTGATTGGTGTGGAGTGGCAGTGCGGTCATCGGTGGACGAATGGTCGTGTCGTATTCTCTGTTTTCTTTCGTAAGGTAAGCTGGTTTTATTCTGTCTATTGTTACTGTAACTTCTTTGCCTTTTATGTCTAATGAAAATGTTTTTGTATTTCTTTTCAGAACTTTATATGGGCCGGTATATGGTGATTCAAGCGATCGTTTTGCGGGACCACGGCGAAGAAAAACAAACTGTGCAGTATGTATGTCATTCGGCAAATAGAATGTTTTACTGTTGTGGTTTGATGCAGGAGTTGGGGTTAATGCTGCCATATGATTTCTCAAGCGAGCTGTATAGTCTGCTGGATTTAGGTTCTGGTCAAACGAAGGTGAGAAAAATTGTCCCGGTAGTCGTAGTGGTTCTCCATATACTAGCTCGGCGGCTGATGCCTGCAGATCTTCTTTCCAGGCAGCTCTTATTCCTAGTAGCACTAGGGGAAGTGTTTCAGTCCACTGTGGGTTGTTGTGACAGATGATGGCTGCTTTTAGTTGGCGATGTAATCTCTCCACCATTCCATTGCATTGCGGATGGTATGAGGTGGTGGGACGATGTTCTGCGCCGATCAGGTTGGTGATGCTTTGGAAAAGTTGTGATTGAAATTGTAAGCCTCTGTCTGTTGTTACAGTTTGTGGACATCCATGACGAGATACCCAGTTGGTAATGAACGCGGAAGCACAAGTTTCTGCTGTAATATCCGCTAGTGGATAGCCATCAGGCCAACGTGTGAAGCGGTCTATTGCTGTCAGGCAGTATCTAAAGCCATTAGAGTATGGTAATGGGCCTATAATGTCCAGGTGTACGTGGGCGAAACGTTCTGATGGTACTGGAAAGGTTGTAAATGGTGCGTTCGTATGTCTGTTGACTTTACTTCGTTGGCAGTCTACACATTCCTTTGCCCAAGTTTTGCAATCGCGTCTTACTCCGGGCCACACAAATCTTTGAGCTACCATTTTAGCAGTGGTAGGGCCGCTGGGATGGCTGAGTTGATGAATGGTTTCAAAAACGCGTTTGCGATAGGCAGGTGTTATGTATGGTCTAGGCGATTTGGTAGAAAAATCGCAGTACAACTGGTTTTCAGCGATCTGCTTCAGTTGTAGTGCTGTGTTTTTGGTAAGCAAAGCTTGCAATTCAGGGTCTTGAGCCTGATCTCTTGCAAGTGCGTCGTAGTTTATGGTGACAATCTCTTCTACACGTGATAGGGCGTCAGCGACGATGTTGTCTTTCCCGGGGATGTATTTTAGATCGGTGGTGAATTGAGATATATAGTCAAGATAACGGAATTGTCTTGGAGAGCACTGGCTTCTGTTTGTTGTGAAGGCGTAGGTGATGGGCTTGTGGTCGGTGTAAATGCAAAAGTTTCTTGCTTCCAACATATATTTAAAGTGTTTGATACCTTCGTATATGGCCAGTAGCTCCCTATCGTATGGACTATATTTTTTTTGCGATGTCGTCAGTTTACGAGAGAAAAATCCCAAGGGTTCCCAGTTGCCTTTTCGTTTTTGTTGCAGGACAGCGCCGATGGAGTCGTCTGAAGCATCTGTGAATAAGGCTATATCCAGGTTGATTTCAGGGTGGACAAGAAGAGTGGCTTGAGATAGGCTGCGCTTGCACTCATTGAAAGCTGTTACAAGGTTAGTCATATCGATAGGTGCATTTCCTTTGATGTTACCTGTTAAGGCATCGTTCAGAGGAGCCTGTATCTTTGCTGCATCAGGGATGAATTTCCGGTAGTAGTTTATCATTCCCAGGAACCGTCGGAGTTGTTTTGCTGTTTTCGGCTGTGGGTAGTTGGTAATTGCTTCCACCTTCTCTTTGAGGGGGCGTATGCCTTCAGTCGAGACGCTGTAGCCGAGGAAAGTTACTTCGTTAACGCCGAATATGGACTTAGAGGTGTTTATTAAGATGCCATACTGGTTAAGTCGTTCGAAGACAGTTTTAAGGTGCTGAAGATGGAGTTCTCTGGTCTTCGAGAATACTAGGATGTCATCAATATACCCATATGTAAATTCCAGGCCTTGAAGAACTTCATCGATGAATCTTTGGAAAGTTTGAGCAGCGTTTCTTAAACCAAAGGTCATATACGGAAATTCGAACAGTCCGAATGGTGTCGTTATAGCTGTTTTAGGTATGTCCTCATTCGCGACAGGTATCTGATTGTAGGCCTTAATCAGGTCAATCTTTGAAAATATTTTAGCTCCAGACAGCTGGTAAACAAAGTCATTAATCTGTCTTATTGGATATCGATCAGGGATGGTTCTGGCATTAAGTGCTCTGTAGTCGCCGCATGGTCTCCAACCGTCGTCCTTCTTTTTGGCTAAATGTAAGGGAGATGACCATGGGCTCTCTGATCTACGAGCTGTTCCATTTGCGTACATCTCTTCAAACTCTTTTTTCGCAATAAGCAGTCTATCTGGGGCTAAACGTCTGGGACGAGCTGCGACTGGTGGACCAGGGGTAGTACGTATATGATGCTTCGTTTGATGCTTGGTTTCTTTTGGCTTTCCAGTAGGTTTCGTTACATCTGGGTAGTTGCGAAGTAAGTCATGGAAGTCGGAGTTTCCAGCAACTGTTTTGATGGTCACCGTTTCCACAGAAATGTTGGCGCAGCGTGGCGCGTTGACGGACAAACTTGTGAGGCCGTCGATGAGGCGGTGATGACGACAGTCCACTAATAGGTTGTAGTGGCCCAAGAAGTCAACACCAATGATGGGTCGTGTGACGTCCGCAACTACGAATCTCCAGGTGAAGTCCCGGCGAAGTCCGAGGTCCAGGTGTAAGGATATGTAGCCATACGTAGCTATGATAGTGTTGTTGGCAGCGTATAACTCATATTTAGTTTTATGACGCTGGTCTCTGGTCGCCGACTTAGGAAAAACGCAAACGTCAGATCCCGTGTCTATCAAGTACTTCAGTTTAGTTTTCTTTTCGACGATGAAGAGGCGGTCATTAGGAGTATGCGTAAGGCAGTCGTTAGCCGCCACTACAGGCTGCCGTTCGCGTTTAAAGTCTTGTAGGAACAGGGTGTGAGACATTTTATGGCGTTTTCACCGAATTTTCTGTGGTAGTAACACACGCTATTCATTTTGTTTTCCTTCCATCTTTGGGTGGAGCGTGAGTGAGATCTTGATCTGTTATACCTACGTTGTGGTGATCTGCTTGATCGGCTATTATGCATGCTCAGGGAAGCAACTTGCTTGGTTAATTCGTTAACTTGCCTGGCCAAGCTTTCTAAGGCGGTGAGGTAGTGGTCTGGAGGATTTCCAGCATGTTGGTTAGCTGAGGACGATGTAGCGGCGTAAACATTTGGTGGGGTTGGGGCTGCGATGGCTATAATTTTGTCAGCCAACTCTGCAAGTTTCTCTAGCGGCATATCCATATGCGATGCAATGATAGGTTGAATGTTATTGGGTAACCTATTGTGCCATGCTGATCTAATAAATTCGTCTGGTACCTGTGGTCCGGCCAAATGTTGCAGGTGACGAAGAAATTGTGAAGGCTTTCTAGTGCCGAGTTCTTGATTGTCTAAAAATTGCCTGATTTCTTCTTCGCGCGGTTTACTTAATCGCCTTATTAGCTCCGCTTTGAGGGTTTGGTATTTGTTGTCTTTGGGAGGACTTTCTATAATATCCGCAACTTCAATAGCGAACTGTGGGTCCAGTTGGCTAGTCGCGTTATAAAATTTAGTCGTGTCTGACGTTATCCCCGCCAAACAAAATTGGCCTTCCAGTTGAGCAAACCAGAGTGCAGGTCTATTCGGTAAAAATGGTGGTATTTTAATTCCAACTTTGAAAATTTCATGTGCACCTTTTTCCATATTGTCCGTGTCGTCTTGCATGGCAAAAGTGCTAAGACCGCGTGGCGTGTAGTTTTTTCTTACTCTGATCACGTCGGGGTCACCAATATAGTGTTCGCGTTGTCGCAATTAATCACTATATAAATAATAAAACTTGTGTGAACTAAAAGATGCATATATATTCGTAAAAATAAACCGCGGCGTCGGCAGCGAGTTGTACATGTGTCGCTTACGAAATCGTGGGCCGTACTGGTGGCGGAGCGCGCTGTGGAATGCGCGTGCCTCGCCCCCCGTCTGCCGCGGAGAACAATAGACACGGTCTATACGTAAAAGTTGGTAAGTGCATTTTTTGTAATTTAATATATAATTTATTTTGGTAATTTTATTTCACCAATGACGACGAGGACGCCACAAGAGCTTATGCCCCCAATCGATAAACCCGATTATATTATAGCTGTTTCTAAAAAAAAAAATATTATCAAAATTGCCTTGTTTTTTCTGTTTATGTACCAAGGAAGCAGAAAGTGGAAAGAGATGTCGAATCATAGTTTGCCATTCCTGCCCAACAACTAAATAATATGACAAAATTTGTTTCTTCCGATTTATAAAAATGTTATACAATAAATAAATAATGTAGTTATTTTATTTGTGAACAGGCATAACGTTAGGTGAAGAGACGTGTTATAGCTTAATTAGAGCTTATGCCCCCAATGGATAAACCCGATTATATTATAGCTGTTTCTAAAAAAAAAATATTATCAAAATTGCCTTGTTTTTTCTGTTTATGTACCAAGGAAGCAGAAAGTGGAAAGAGATGTCGAATCATAGTTTGCCATTCCTGCCCAACAACTAAATAATATGACAAAATTTGTTTCTTCCGATTTATGAAAATGTTATACAATAAATAAATAATGTAGTTATTTTATTTGTGAACAGGCATAACGTTAGGTGAAGAGACGTGTTATAGCTTAATTAGAGCTTATGCCCCCAATGGATAAACCCGATTATATTATAGCTGTTTCTAAAAAAAAAAATATTATCAAAATTGCCTTGTTTTTTCTGTTTATGTACCAAGGAAGCAGAAAGTGGAAAGAGATGTCGAATCATAGTTTGCCATTCCTGCCCAACAACTAAATAATATGACAAAATTTGTTTCTTCCGATTTATGAAAATGTTATACAATAAATAAATAATGTAGTTATTTTATTTGTGAACAGGCATAACGTTAGGTGAAGAGACGTGTTATAGCTTAATTAGAGCTTATGCCCCCAATGGATAAACCCGATTATATTATAGCTGTTTCTAAAAAAAAAAATATTATCAAAATTGCCTTGTTTTTTCTGTTTATGTACCAAGGAAGCAGAAAGTGGAAAGAGATGTCGAATCATAGTTTGCCATTCCTGCCCAACAACTAAATAATATGACAAAATTTGTTTCTTCCGATTTATGAAAATGTTATACAATAAATAAATAATGTAGTTATTTTATTTGTGAACAGGCATAACGTTAGGTGAAGAGACGTGTTATAGCTTAATTAGAGCTTATGCCCCCAATGGATAAACCCGATTATATTATAGCTGTTTCTAAAAAAAAAAATATTATCAAAATTGCCTTGTTTTTTCTGTTTATGTACCAAGGAAGCAGAAAGTGGAAAGAGATGTCGAATCATAGTTTGCCATTCCTGCCCATCAACTAAATAATATGACAAAATTTGTTTCTTCCGATTTATGAAAATGTTATACAATAAATAAATAATGTAGTTATTTTATTTGTGAACAGGCATAACGTTAGGTGAAGAGACATGTTATAGCTTAATTAGAGCTTATGCCCCCAATGGATAAACCCGATTATATTATAGCTGTTTCTAAAAAAAAAAATATTATCAAAATTGCCTTGTTTTTTCTGTTTATGTACCAAGGAAGCAGAAAGTGGAAAGAGATGTCGAATCATAGTTTGCCATTCCTGCCCAACAACTAAATAATATGACAAAATTTGTTTCTTCCGATTTATGAAAATGTTATACAATAAATAAATAATGTAGTTATTTTATTTGTGAACAGGCATAACGTTAGGTGAAGAGACGTGTTATAGCTTAATTAGAGCTTATGCCCCCAATGGATAAACCCGATTATATTATAGCTGTTTCTAAAAAAAAAAATATTATCAAAATTGCCTTGTTTTTTCTGTTTATGTACCAAGGAAGCAGAAAGTGGAAAGAGATGTCGAATCATAGTTTGCCATTCCTGCCCAACAACTAAATAATATGACAAAATTTGTTTCTTCCGATTTATGAAAATGTTATACAATAAATAAATAATGTAGTTATTTTATTTGTGAACAGGCATAACGTTAGGTGAAGAGACATGTTATAGCTTAATTAGAGCTTATGCCCCCAATGGATAAACCCGATTATATTATAGCTGTTTCTAAAAAAAAAAATATTATCAAAATTGCCTTGTTTTTTCTGTTTATGTACCAAGGAAGCAGAAAGTGGAAAGAGATGTCGAATCATAGTTTGCCATTCCTGCCCAACAACTAAATAATATGACAAAATTTGTTTCTTCCGATTTATGAAAATGTTATACAATAAATAAATAATGTAGTTATTTTATTTGTGAACAGGCATAACGTTAGGTGAAGAGACGTGTTATAGCTTAATTAGAGCTTATGCCCCCAATGGATAAACCCGATTATATTATAGCTGTTTCTAAAAAAAAAAATATTATCAAAATTGCCTTGTTTTTTCTGTTTATGTACCAAGGAAGCAGAAAGTGGAAAGAGATGTCGAATCATAGTTTGCCATTCCTGCCCAACAACTAAATAATATGACAAAATTTGTTTCTTCCGATTTATGAAAATGTTATACAATAAATAAATAATGTAGTTATTTTATTTGTGAACAGGCATAACGTTAGGTGAAGAGACGTGTTATAGCTTAATTAGAGCTTATGCCCCCAATGGATAAACCCGATTATATTATAGCTGTTTCTAAAAAAAAAAATATTATCAAAATTGCCTTGTTTTTTCTGTTTATGTACCAAGGAAGCAGAAAGTGGAAAGAGATGTCGAATCATAGTTTGCCATTCCTGCCCAACAACTAAATAATATGACAAAATTTGTTTCTTCCGATTTATGAAAATGTTATACAATAAATAAATAATGTAGTTATTTTATTTGTGAACAGGCATAACGTTAGGTGAAGAGACGTGTTATAGCTTAATTAGAGCTTATGCCCCCAATGGATAAACCCGATTATATTATAGCTGTTTCTAAAAAAAAAAATACTATCAAAATTGCCTTGTTTTTTCTGTTTATGTACCAAGGAAGCAGAAAGTGGAAAGAGATGTCGAATCATAGTTTGCCATTCCTGCCCAACAACTAAATAATATGACAAAATTTGTTTCTTTCGATTTATGAAAATGTTATACAATAAATAAATAATGTAGTTATTTTATTTGTGAACAGGCATAACGTTAGGTGAAGAGACGTGTTATAGCTTAATTAGAGCTTATGCCCCCAATGGATAAACCCGATTATATTATAGCTGTTTCTAAAAAAAAAAATATTATCAAAATTGCCTTGTTTTTTCTGTTTATGTACCAAGGAAGCAGAAAGTGGAAAGAGATGTCGAATCATAGTTTGCCATTCCTGCCCAACAACTAAATAATATGACAAAATTTGTTTCTTCCGATTTATGAAAATGTTATACAATAAATAAATAATGTAGTTATTTTATTTGTGAACAGGCATAACGTTAGGTGAAGAGACGTGTTATAGCTTAATTAGAGCTTATGCCCCCAATGGATAAACCCGATTATATTATAGCTGTTTCTAAAAAAAAAAATATTATCAAAATTGCCTTGTTTTTTCTGTTTATGTACCAAGGAAGCAGAAAGTGGAAAGAGATGTCGAATCATAGTTTGCCATTCCTGCCCAACAACTAAATAATATGACAAAATTTGTTTCTTCCGATTTATGAAAATGTTATACAATAAATAAATAATGTAGTTATTTTATTTGTGAACAGGCATAACGTTAGGTGAAGAGACGTGTTATAGCTTAATTAGAGCTTATGCCCCCAATGGATAAACCCGATTATATTATAGCTGTTTCTAAAAAAAAAAATATTATCAAAATTGCCTTGTTTTTTCTGTTTATGTACCAAGGAAGCAGAAAGTGGAAAGAGATGTCGAATCATAGTTTGCCATTCCTGCCCAACAACTAAATAATATGACAAAATTTGTTTCTTCCGATTTATGAAAATGTTATACAATAAATAAATAATGTAGTTATTTTATTTGTGAACAGGCATAACGTTAGGTGAAGAGACGTGTTATAGCTTAATTAGAGCTTATGCCCCCAATGGATAAACCCGATTATATTATAGCTGTTTCTAAAAAAAAAAATATCAAAATTGCCTTGTTTTTTCTGTTTATGTACCAAGGAAGCAGAAAGTGGAAAGAGATGTCGAATCATAGTTTGCCATTCCTGCCCAACAACTAAATAATATGACAAAATTTGTTTCTTCCGATTTATGAAAATGTTATACAATAAATAAATAATGTAGTTATTTTATTTGTGAACAGGCATAACGTTAGGTGAAGAGACGTGTTATAGCTTAATTAGAGCTTATGCCCCCAATGGATAAACCCGATTATATTATAGCTGTTTCTAAAAAAAAAAATATTATCAAAATTGCCTTGTTTTTTCTGTTTATGTACCAAGGAAGCAGAAAGTGGAAAGAGATGTCGAATCATAGTTTGCCATTCCTGCCCAACAACTAAATAATATGACAAAATTTGTTTCTTCCGATTTATGAAAATGTTATACAATAAATAAATAATGTAGTTATTTTATTTGTGAACAGGCATAACGTTAGGTGAAGAGACGTGTTATAGCTTAATTAGAGCTTATGCCCCCAATGGATAAACCCGATTATATTATAGCTGTTTCTAAAAAAAAAAATATTATCAAAATTGCCTTGTTTTTTCTGTTTATGTACCAAGGAAGCAGAAAGTGGAAAGAGATGTCGAATCATAGTTTGCCATTCCTGCCCAACAACTAAATAATATGACAAAATTTGTTTCTTCCGATTTATGAAAATGTTATACAATAAATAAATAATGTAGTTATTTTATTTGTGAACAGGCATAACGTTAGGTGAAGAGACGTGTTATAGCTTAATTAGAGCTTATGCCCCCAATGGATAAACCCGATTATATTATAGCTGTTTCTAAAAAAAATAATATTATCAAAATTGCCTTGTTTTTTCTGTTTATGTACCAAGGAAGCAGAAAGTGGAAAGAGATGTCGAATCATAGTTTGCCATTCCTGCCCAACAACTAAATAATATGACAAAATTTGTTTCTTCCGATTTATGAAAATGTTATACAATAAATAAATAATGTAGTTATTTTATTTGTGAACAGGCATAACGTTAGGTGAAGAGACGTGTTATAGCTTAATTAGAGCTTATGCCCCCAATGGATAAACCCGATTATATTATAGCTGTTTCTAAAAAAAAAAATATTATCAAAATTGCCTTGTTTTTTCTGTTTATGTACCAAGGAAGCAGAAAGTGGAAAGAGATGTCGAATCATAGTTTGCCATTCCTGCCCAACAACTAAATAATATGACAAAATTTGTTTCTTCCGATTTATGAAAATGTTATACAATAAATAAATAATGTAGTTATTTTATTTGTGAACAGGCATAACGTTAGGTGAAGAGACGTGTTATAGCTTAATTAGAGCTTATGCCCCCAATGGATAAACCCGATTATATTATAGCTGTTTCTAAAAAAAAAATATTATCAAAATTGCCTTGTTTTTTCTGTTTATGTACCAAGGAAGCAGAAAGTGGAAAGAGATGTCGAATCATAGTTTGCCATTCCTGCCCAACAACTAAATAATATGACAAAATTTGTTTCTTCCGATTTATGAAAATGTTATACAATAAATAAATAATGTAGTTATTTTATTTGTGAACAGGCATAACGTTAGGTGAAGAGACGTGTTATAGCTTAATTAGAGCTTATGCCCCCAATGGATAAACCCGATTATATTATAGCTGTTTCTAAAAAAAAAAATATTATCAAAATTGCCTTGTTTTTTCTGTTTATGTACCAAGGAAGCAGAAAGTGGAAAGAGATGTCAAATCATAGTTTGCCATTCCTGCCCATCAACTAAATAATATGACAAAATTTGTTTCTTCCGATTTATGAAAATGTTATACAATAAATAAATAATGTAGTTATTTTATTTGTGAACAGGCATAACGTTAGGTGAAGAGACGTGTTATAGCTTAATTAGAGCTTATGCCCCCAATGGATAAACCCGATTATATTATAGCTGTTTCTAAAAAAAAAAATATTATCAAAATTGCCTTGTTTTTTCTGTTTATGTACCAAGGAAGCAGAAAGTGGAAAGAGATGTCGAATCATAGTTTGCCATTCCTGCCCAACAACTAAATAATATGACAAAATTTGTTTCTTCCGATTTATGAAAATGTTATACAATAAATAAATAATGTAGTTATTTTATTTGTGAACAGGCATAACGTTAGGTGAAGAGACGTGTTATAGCTTAATTAGAGCTTATGCCCCCAATGGATAAACCCGATTATATTATAGCTGTTTCTAAAAAAAAAAATATTATCAAAATTGCCTTGTTTTTTCTGTTTATGTACCAAGGAAGCAGAAAGTGGAAAGAGATGTCGAATCATAGTTTGCCATTCCTGCCCAACAACTAAATAATATGACAAAATTTGTTTCTTCCGATTTATGAAAATGTTATACAATAAATAAATAATGTAGTTATTTTATTTGTGAACAGGCATAACGTTAGGTGAAGAGACGTGTTATAGCTTAATTAGAGCTTATGCCCCCAATGGATAAACCCGATTATATTATAGCTGTTTCTAAAAAAAAAAAAAATATCAAAATTGCCTTGTTTTTTCTGTTTATGTACCAAGGAAGCAGAAAGTGGAAAGAGATGTCGAATCATAGTTTGCCATTCCTGCCCAACAACTAAATAATATGACAAAATTTGTTTCTTCCGATTTATGAAAATGTTATACAATAAATAAATAATGTAGTTATTTTATTTGTGAACAGGCATAACGTTAGGTGAAGAGACGTGTTATAGCTTAATTAGAGCTTATGCCCCCAATGGATAAACCCGATTATATTATAGCTGTTTCTAAAAAAAAAAATATTATCAAAATTGCCTTGTTTTTTCTGTTTATGTACCAAGGAAGCAGAAAGTGGAAAGAGATGTCAAATCATAGTTTGCCATTCCTGCCCATCAACTAAATAATATGACAAAATTTGTTTCTTCCGATTTATGAAAATGTTATACAATAAATAAATAATGTAGTTATTTTATTTGTGAACAGGCATAACGTTAGGTGAAGAGACGTGTTATAGCTTAATTAGAGCTTATGCCCCCAATGGATAAACCCGATTATATTATAGCTGTTTCTAAAAAAAAAAATATTATCAAAATTGCCTTGTTTTTTCTGTTTATGTACCAAGGAAGCAGAAAGTGGAAAGAGATGTCGAATCATAGTTTGCCATTCCTGCCCAACAACTAAATAATATGACAAAATTTGTTTCTTCCGATTTATGAAAATGTTATACAATAAATAAATAATGTAGTTATTTTATTTGTGAACAGGCATAACGTTAGGTGAAGAGACGTGTTATAGCTTAATTAGAGCTTATGCCCCCAATGGATAAACCCGATTATATTATAGCTGTTTCTAAAAAAAAAAATATTATCAAAATTGCCTTGTTTTTTCTGTTTATGTACCAAGGAAGCAGAAAGTGGAAAGAGATGTCGAATCATAGTTTGCCATTCCTGCCCAACAACTAAATAATATGACAAAATTTGTTTCTTCCGATTTATGAAAATGTTATACAATAAATAAATAATGTAGTTATTTTATTTGTGAACAGGCATAACGTTAGGTGAAGAGACGTGTTATAGCTTAATTAGAGCTTATGCCCCCAATGGATAAACCCGATTATATTATAGCTGTTTCTAAAAAAAAAAATATTATCAAAATTGCCTTGTTTTTTCTGTTTATGTACCAAGGAAGCAGAAAGTGGAAAGAGATGTCGAATCATAGTTTGCCATTCCTGCCCAACAACTAAATAATATGACAAAATTTGTTTCTTCCGATTTATGAAAATGTTATACAATAAATAAATAATGTAGTTATTTTATTTGTGAACAGGCATAACGTTAGGTGAAGAGACGTGTTATAGCTTAATTAGAGCTTATGCCCCCAATGGATAAACCCGATTATATTATAGCTGTTTCTAAAAAAAAAAATACTATCAAAATTGCCTTGTTTTTTCTGTTTATGTACCAAGGAAGCAGAAAGTGGAAAGAGATGTCGAATCATAGTTTGCCATTCCTGCCCAACAACTAAATAATATGACAAAATTTGTTTCTTTCGATTTATGAAAATGTTATACAATAAATAAATAATGTAGTTATTTTATTTGTGAACAGGCATAACGTTAGGTGAAGAGACGTGTTATAGCTTAATTAGAGCTTATGCCCCCAATGGATAAACCCGATTATATTATAGCTGTTTCTAAAAAAAAAAATATTATCAAAATTGCCTTGTTTTTTCTGTTTATGTACCAAGGAAGCAGAAAGTGGAAAGAGATGTCGAATCATAGTTTGCCATTCCTGCCCAACAACTAAATAATATGACAAAATTTGTTTCTTCCGATTTATGAAAATGTTATACAATAAATAAATAATGTAGTTATTTTATTTGTGAACAGGCATAACGTTAGGTGAAGAGACGTGTTATAGCTTAATTAGAGCTTATGCCCCCAATGGATAAACCCGATTATATTATAGCTGTTTCTAAAAAAAAAAATATTATCAAAATTGCCTTGTTTTTTCTGTTTATGTACCAAGGAAGCAGAAAGTGGAAAGAGATGTCGAATCATAGTTTGCCATTCCTGCCCAACAACTAAATAATATGACAAAATTTGTTTCTTCCGATTTATGAAAATGTTATACAATAAATAAATAATGTAGTTATTTTATTTGTGAACAGGCATAACGTTAGGTGAAGAGACGTGTTATAGCTTAATTAGAGCTTATGCCCCCAATGGATAAACCCGATTATATTATAGCTGTTTCTAAAAAAAAAAATATTATCAAAATTGCCTTGTTTTTTCTGTTTATGTACCAAGGAAGCAGAAAGTGGAAAGAGATGTCGAATCATAGTTTGCCATTCCTGCCCAACAACTAAATAATATGACAAAATTTGTTTCTTCCGATTTATGAAAATGTTATACAATAAATAAATAATGTAGTTATTTTATTTGTGAACAGGCATAACGTTAGGTGAAGAGACGTGTTATAGCTTAATTAGAGCTTATGCCCCCAATGGATAAACCCGATTATATTATAGCTGTTTCTAAAAAAAAAAATATCAAAATTGCCTTGTTTTTTCTGTTTATGTACCAAGGAAGCAGAAAGTGGAAAGAGATGTCGAATCATAGTTTGCCATTCCTGCCCAACAACTAAATAATATGACAAAATTTGTTTCTTCCGATTTATGAAAATGTTATACAATAAATAAATAATGTAGTTATTTTATTTGTGAACAGGCATAACGTTAGGTGAAGAGACGTGTTATAGCTTAATTAGAGCTTATGCCCCCAATGGATAAACCCGATTATATTATAGCTGTTTCTAAAAAAAAAAATATTATCAAAATTGCCTTGTTTTTTCTGTTTATGTACCAAGGAAGCAGAAAGTGGAAAGAGATGTCGAATCATAGTTTGCCATTCCTGCCCAACAACTAAATAATATGACAAAATTTGTTTCTTCCGATTTATGAAAATGTTATACAATAAATAAATAATGTAGTTATTTTATTTGTGAACAGGCATAACGTTAGGTGAAGAGACGTGTTATAGCTTAATTAGAGCTTATGCCCCCAATGGATAAACCCGATTATATTATAGCTGTTTCTAAAAAAAAAAATATTATCAAAATTGCCTTGTTTTTTCTGTTTATGTACCAAGGAAGCAGAAAGTGGAAAGAGATGTCGAATCATAGTTTGCCATTCCTGCCCAACAACTAAATAATATGACAAAATTTGTTTCTTCCGATTTATGAAAATGTTATACAATAAATAAATAATGTAGTTATTTTATTTGTGAACAGGCATAACGTTAGGTGAAGAGACGTGTTATAGCTTAATTAGAGCTTATGCCCCCAATGGATAAACCCGATTATATTATAGCTGTTTCTAAAAAAAAAAATATTATCAAAATTGCCTTGTTTTTTCTGTTTATGTACCAAGGAAGCAGAAAGTGGAAAGAGATGTCGAATCATAGTTTGCCATTCCTGCCCAACAACTAAATAATATGACAAAATTTGTTTCTTCCGATTTATGAAAATGTTATACAATAAATAAATAATGTAGTTATTTTATTTGTGAACAGGCATAACGTTAGGTGAAGAGACGTGTTATAGCTTAATTAGAGCTTATGCCCCCAATGGATAAACCCGATTATATTATAGCTGTTTCTAAAAAAAAAAATATTATCAAAATTGCCTTGTTTTTTCTGTTTATGTACCAAGGAAGCAGAAAGTGGAAAGAGATGTCGAATCATAGTTTGCCATTCCTGCCCAACAACTAAATAATATGACAAAATTTGTTTCTTCCGATTTATGAAAATGTTATACAATAAATAAATAATGTAGTTATTTTATTTGTGAACAGGCATAACGTTAGGTGAAGAGACGTGTTATAGCTTAATTAGAGCTTATGCCCCCAATGGATAAACCCGATTATATTATAGCTGTTTCTAAAAAAAAAATATTATCAAAATTGCCTTGTTTTTTCTGTTTATGTACCAAGGAAGCAGAAAGTGGAAAGAGATGTCGAATCATAGTTTGCCATTCCTGCCCAACAACTAAATAATATGACAAAATTTGTTTCTTCCGATTTATGAAAATGTTATACAATAAATAAATAATGTAGTTATTTTATTTGTGAACAGGCATAACGTTAGGTGAAGAGACGTGTTATAGCTTAATTAGAGCTTATGCCCCCAATGGATAAACCCGATTATATTATAGCTGTTTCTAAAAAATATTATCAAAATTGCCTTGTTTTTTCTGTTTATGTACCAAGGAAGCAGAAAGTGGAAAGAGATGTCAAATCATAGTTTGCCATTCCTGCCCATCAACTAAATAATATGACAAAATTTGTTTCTTCCGATTTATGAAAATGTTATACAATAAATAAATAATGTAGTTATTTTATTTGTGAACAGGCATAACGTTAGGTGAAGAGACGTGTTATAGCTTAATTAGAGCTTATGCCCCCAATGGATAAACCCGATTATATTATAGCTGTTTCTAAAAAAAAAAATATTATCAAAATTGCCTTGTTTTTTCTGTTTATGTACCAAGGAAGCAGAAAGTGGAAAGAGATGTCGAATCATAGTTTGCCATTCCTGCCCAACAACTAAATAATATGACAAAATTTGTTTCTTCCGATTTATGAAAATGTTATACAATAAATAAATAATGTAGTTATTTTATTTGTGAACAGGCATAACGTTAGGTGAAGAGACGTGTTATAGCTTAATTAGAGCTTATGCCCCCAATGGATAAACCCGATTATATTATAGCTGTTTCTAAAAAAAAAAATATTATCAAAATTGCCTTGTTTTTTCTGTTTATGTACCAAGGAAGCAGAAAGTGGAAAGAGATGTCGAATCATAGTTTGCCATTCCTGCCCAACAACTAAATAATATGACAAAATTTGTTTCTTCCGATTTATGAAAATGTTATACAATAAATAAATAATGTAGTTATTTTATTTGTGAACAGGCATAACGTTAGGTGAAGAGACGTGTTATAGCTTAATTAGAGCTTATGCCCCCAATGGATAAACCCGATTATATTATAGCTGTTTCTAAAAAAAAAAAAATTATCAAAATTGCCTTGTTTTTTCTGTTTATGTACCAAGGAAGCAGAAAGTGGAAAGAGATGTCGAATCATAGTTTGCCATTCCTGCCCAACAACTAAATAATATGACAAAATTTGTTTCTTCCGATTTATGAAAATGTTATACAATAAATAAATAATGTAGTTATTTTATTTGTGAACAGGCATAACGTTAGGTGAAGAGACGTGTTATAGCTTAATTAGAGCTTATGCCCCCAATGGATAAACCCGATTATATTATAGCTGTTTCTAAAAAAAAAAATATTATCAAAATTGCCTTGTTTTTTCTGTTTATGTACCAAGGAAGCAGAAAGTGGAAAGAGATGTCAAATCATAGTTTGCCATTCCTGCCCATCAACTAAATAATATGACAAAATTTGTTTCTTCCGATTTATGAAAATGTTATACAATAAATAAATAATGTAGTTATTTTATTTGTGAACAGGCATAACGTTAGGTGAAGAGACGTGTTATAGCTTAATTAGAGCTTATGCCCCCAATGGATAAACCCGATTATATTATAGCTGTTTCTAAAAAAAAAAATATTATCAAAATTGCCTTGTTTTTTCTGTTTATGTACCAAGGAAGCAGAAAGTGGAAAGAGATGTCGAATCATAGTTTGCCATTCCTGCCCAACAACTAAATAATATGACAAAATTTGTTTCTTCCGATTTATTAAAATGTTATACAATAAATAAATAATGTAGTTATTTTATTTGTGAACAGGCATAACGTTAGGTGAAGAGACGTGTTATAGCTTAATTAGAGCTTATGCCCCCAATGGATAAACCCGATTATATTATAGATGTTTCTAAAAAAAAAAATATTATCAAAATTGCCTTGTTTTTTCTGTTTATGTACCAAGGAAGCAGAAAGTGGAAAGAGATGTCGAATCATAGTTTGCCATTCCTGCCCAACAACTAAATAATATGACAAAATTTGTTTCTTCCGATTTATGAAAATGTTATACAATAAATAAATAATGTAGTTATTTTATTTGTGAACAGGCATAACGTTAGGTGAAGAGACGTGTTATAGCTTAATTAGAGCTTATGCCCCCAATGGATAAACCCGATTATATTATAGCTGTTTCTAAAAAAAAAATATTATCAAAATTGCCTTGTTTTTTCTGTTTATGTACCAAGGAAGCAGAAAGTGGAAAGAGATGTCGAATCATAGTTTGCCATTCCTGCCCAACAACTAAATAATATGACAAAATTTGTTTCTTCCGATTTATGAAAATGTTATACAATAAATAAATAATGTAGTTATTTTATTTGTGAACAGGCATAACGTTAGGTGAAGAGACGTGTTATAGCTTAATTAGAGCTTATGCCCCCAATGGATAAACCCGATTATATTATAGCTGTTTCTAAAAAAAAAAATATTATCAAAATTGCCTTGTTTTTTCTGTTTATGTACCAAGGAAGCAGAAAGTGGAAAGAGATGTCAAATCATAGTTTGCCATTCCTGCCCATCAACTAAATAATATGACAAAATTTGTTTCTTCCGATTTATGAAAATGTTATACAATAAATAAATAATGTAGTTATTTTATTTGTGAACAGGCATAACGTTAGGTGAAGAGACGTGTTATAGCTTAATTAGAGCTTATGCCCCCAATGGATAAACCCGATTATATTATAGCTGTTTCTAAAAAAAAAAATATTATCAAAATTGCCTTGTTTTTTCTGTTTATGTACCAAGGAAGCAGAAAGTGGAAAGAGATGTCGAATCATAGTTTGCCATTCCTGCCCAACAACTAAATAATATGACAAAATTTGTTTCTTCCGATTTATGAAAATGTTATACAATAAATAAATAATGTAGTTATTTTATTTGTGAACAGGCATAACGTTAGGTGAAGAGACGTGTTATAGCTTAATTAGAGCTTATGCCCCCAATGGATAAACCCGATTATATTATAGCTGTTTCTAAAAAAAAAAATATTATCAAAATTGCCTTGTTTTTTCTGTTTATGTACCAAGGAAGCAGAAAGTGGAAAGAGATGTCAAATCATAGTTTGCCATTCCTGCCCATCAACTAAATAATATGACAAAATTTGTTTCTTCCGATTTATGAAAATGTTATACAATAAATAAATAATGTTGTTATTTTATTTGTGAACAGGCATAACGTTAGGTGAAGAGACGTGTTATAGCTTAATTAGAGCTTATGCCCCCAATGGATAAACCCGATTATATTATAGCTGTTTCTAAAAAAAAAAATATTATCAAAATTGCCTTGTTTTTTCTGTTTATGTACCAAGGAAGCAGAAAGTGGAAAGAGATGTCGAATCATAGTTTGCCATTCCTGCCCAACAACTAAATAATATGACAAAATTTGTTTCTTCCGATTTATGAAAATGTTATACAATAAATAAATAATGTAGTTATTTTATTTGTGAACAGGCATAACGTTAGGTGAAGAGACGTGTTATAGCTTAATTAGAGCTTATGCCCCCAATGGATAAACCCGATTATATTATAGCTGTTTCTAAAAAAAAAAAATATTATCAAAATTGCCTTGTTTTTTCTGTTTATGTACCAAGGAAGCAGAAAGTGGAAAGAGATGTCGAATCATAGTTTGCCATTCCTGCCCAACAACTAAATAATATGACAAAATTTGTTTCTTCCGATTTATGAAAATGTTATACAATAAATAAATAATGTAGTTATTTTATTTGTGAACAGGCATAACGTTAGGTGAAGAGACGTGTTATAGCTTAATTAGAGCTTATGCCCCCAATGGATAAACCCGATTATATTATAGCTGTTTCTAAAAAAAAAAATATTATCAAAATTGCCTTGTTTTTTCTGTTTATGTACCAAGGAAGCAGAAAGTGGAAAGAGATGTCGAATCATAGTTTGCCATTCCTGCCCAACAACTAAATAATATGACAAAATTTGTTTCTTCCGATTTATGAAAATGTTATACAATAAATAAATAATGTAGTTATTTTATTTGTGAACAGGCATAACGTTAGGTGAAGAGACGTGTTATAGCTTAATTAGAGCTTATGCCCCCAATGGATAAACCCGATTATATTATAGCTGTTTCTAAAAAAAAAAATACTATCAAAATTGCCTTGTTTTTTCTGTTTATGTACCAAGGAAGCAGAAAGTGGAAAGAGATGTCGAATCATAGTTTGCCATTCCTGCCCAACAACTAAATAATATGACAAAATTTGTTTCTTCCGATTTATGAAAATGTTATACAATAAATAAATAATGTAGTTATTTTATTTGTGAACAGGCATAACGTTAGGTGAAGAGACGTGTTATAGCTTAATTAGAGCTTATGCCCCCAATGGATAAACCCGATTATATTATAGCTGTTTCTAAAAAAAAAAATATTATCAAAATTGCCTTGTTTTTTCTGTTTATGTACCAAGGAAGCAGAAAGTGGAAAGAGATGTCGAATCATAGTTTGCCATTCCTGCCCATCAACTAAATAATATGACAAAATTTGTTTCTTCCGATTTATGAAAATGTTATACAATAAATAAATAATGTAGTTATTTTATTTGTGAACAGGCATAACGTTAGGTGAAGAGACGTGTTATAGCTTAATTAGAGCTTATGCCCCCAATGGATAAACCCGATTATATTATAGATGTTTCTAAAAAAAAAAATATTATCAAAATTGCCTTGTTTTTTCTGTTTATGTACCAAGGAAGCAGAAAGTGGAAAGAGATGTCGAATCATAGTTTGCCATTCCTGCCCAACAACTAAATAATATGACAAAATTTGTTTCTTCCGATTTATGAAAATGTTATACAATAAATAAATAATGTAGTTATTTTATTTGTGAACAGGCATAACGTTAGGTGAAGAGACGTGTTATAGCTTAATTAGAGCTTATGCCCCCAATGGATAAACCCGATTATATTATAGCTGTTTCTAAAAAAAAAAATACTATCAAAATTGCCTTGTTTTTTCTGTTTATGTACCAAGGAAGCAGAAAGTGGAAAGAGATGTCGAATCATAGTTTGCCATTCCTGCCCAACAACTAAATAATATGACAAAATTTGTTTCTTCCGATTTATGAAAATGTTATACAATAAATAAATAATGTAGTTATTTTATTTGTGAACAGGCATAACGTTAGGTGAAGAGACGTGTTATAGCTTAATTAGAGCTTATGCCCCCAATGGATAAACCCGATTATATTATAGCTGTTTCTAAAAAAAAAAATATTATCAAAATTGCCTTGTTTTTTCTGTTTATGTACCAAGGAAGCAGAAAGTGGAAAGAGATGTCGAATCATAGTTTGCCATTCCTGCCCAACAACTAAATAATATGACAAAATTTGTTTCTTCCGATTTATGAAAATGTTATACAATAAATAAATAATGTAGTTATTTTATTTGTGAACAGGCATAACGTTAGGTGAAGAGACGTGTTATAGCTTAATTAGAGCTTATGCCCCCAATGGATAAACCCGATTATATTATAGCTGTTTCTAAAAAAAAAAATATTATCAAAATTGCCTTGTTTTTTCTGTTTATGTACCAAGGAAGCAGAAAGTGGAAAGAGATGTCGAATCATAGTTTGCCATTCCTGCCCATCAACTAAATAATATGACAAAATTTGTTTCTTCCGATTTATGAAAATGTTATACAATAAATAAATAATGTAGTTATTTTATTTGTGAACAGGCATAACGTTAGGTGAAGAGACGTGTTATAGCTTAATTAGAGCTTATGCCCCCAATGGATAAACCCGATTATATTATAGATGTTTCTAAAAAAAAAAATATTATCAAAATTGCCTTGTTTTTTCTGTTTATGTACCAAGGAAGCAGAAAGTGGAAAGAGATGTCGAATCATAGTTTGCCATTCCTGCCCAACAACTAAATAATATGACAAAATTTGTTTCTTCCGATTTATGAAAATGTTATACAATAAATAAATAATGTAGTTATTTTATTTGTGAACAGGCATAACGTTAGGTGAAGAGACGTGTTATAGCTTTATTAGAGCTTATGCCCCCAATGGATAAACCCGATTATATTATAGCTGTTTCTAAAAAAAAAAATACTATCAAAATTGCCTTGTTTTTTCTGTTTATGTACCAAGGAAGCAGAAAGTGGAAAGAGATGTCGAATCATAGTTTGCCATTCCTGCCCAACAACTAAATAATATGACAAAATTTGTTTCTTCCGATTTATGAAAATGTTATACAATAAATAAATAATGTAGTTATTTTATTTGTGAACAGGCATAACGTTAGGTGAAGAGACGTGTTATAGCTTAATTAGAGCTTATGCCCCCAATGGATAAACCCGATTATATTATAGCTGTTTCTAAAAAAAAAAATATTATCAAAATTGCCTTGTTTTTTCTGTTTATGTACCAAGGAAGCAGAAAGTGGAAAGAGATGTCGAATCATAGTTTGCCATTCCTGCCCAACAACTAAATAATATGACAAAATTTGTTTCTTCCGATTTATGAAAATGTTATACAATAAATAAATAATGTAGTTATTTTATTTGTGAACAGGCATAACGTTAGGTGAAGAGACGTGTTATAGCTTAATTAGAGCTTATGCCCCCAATGGATAAACCCGATTATATTATAGCTGTTTCTAAAAAAAAAAATACTATCAAAATTGCCTTGTTTTTTCTGTTTATGTACCAAGGAAGCAGAAAGTGGAAAGAGATGTCGAATCATAGTTTGCCATTCCTGCCCAACAACTAAATAATATGACAAAATTTGTTTCTTCCGATTTATGAAAATGTTATACAATAAATAAATAATGTAGTTATTTTATTTGTGAACAGGCATAACGTTAGGTGAAGAGACGTGTTATAGCTTAATTAGAGCTTATGCCCCCAATGGATAAACCCGATTATATTATAGCTGTTTCTAAAAAAAAAAATATTATCAAAATTGCCTTGTTTTTTCTGTTTATGTACCAAGGAAGCAGAAAGTGGAAAGAGATGTCGAATCATAGTTTGCCATTCCTGCCCATCAACTAAATAATATGACAAAATTTGTTTCTTCCGATTTATGAAAATGTTATACAATAAATAAATAATGTAGTTATTTTATTTGTGAACAGGCATAACGTTAGGTGAAGAGACGTGTTATAGCTTAATTAGAGCTTATGCCCCCAATGGATAAACCCGATTATATTATAGATGTTTCTAAAAAAAAAAATATTATCAAAATTGCCTTGTTTTTTCTGTTTATGTACCAAGGAAGCAGAAAGTGGAAAGAGATGTCGAATCATAGTTTGCCATTCCTGCCCAACAACTAAATAATATGACAAAATTTGTTTCTTCCGATTTATGAAAATGTTATACAATAAATAAATAATGTAGTTATTTTATTTGTGAACAGGCATAACGTTAGGTGAAGAGACGTGTTATAGCTTAATTAGAGCTTATGCCCCCAATGGATAAACCCGATTATATTATAGCTGTTTCTAAAAAAAAAAATACTATCAAAATTGCCTTGTTTTTTCTGTTTATGTACCAAGGAAGCAGAAAGTGGAAAGAGATGTCGAATCATAGTTTGCCATTCCTGCCCAACAACTAAATAATATGACAAAATTTGTTTCTTCCGATTTATGAAAATGTTATACAATAAATAAATAATGTAGTTATTTTATTTGTGAACAGGCATAACGTTAGGTGAAGAGACGTGTTATAGCTTAATTAGAGCTTATGCCCCCAATGGATAAACCCGATTATATTATAGCTGTTTCTAAAAAAAAAAATATTATCAAAATTGCCTTGTTTTTTCTGTTTATGTACCAAGGAAGCAGAAAGTGGAAAGAGATGTCGAATCATAGTTTGCCATTCCTGCCCAACAACTAAATAATATGACAAAATTTGTTTCTTCCGATTTATGAAAATGTTATACAATAAATAAATAATGTAGTTATTTTATTTGTGAACAGGCATAACGTTAGGTGAAGAGACGTGTTATAGCTTAATTAGAGCTTATGCCCCCAATGGATAAACCCGATTATATTATAGCTGTTTCTAAAAAAAAAAATACTATCAAAATTGCCTTGTTTTTTCTGTTTATGTACCAAGGAAGCAGAAAGTGGAAAGAGATGTCGAATCATAGTTTGCCATTCCTGCCCAACAACTAAATAATATGACAAAATTTGTTTCTTCCGATTTATGAAAATGTTATACAATAAATAAATAATGTAGTTATTTTATTTGTGAACAGGCATAACGTTAGGTGAAGAGACGTGTTATAGCTTAATTAGAGCTTATGCCCCCAATGGATAAACCCGATTATATTATAGCTGTTTCTAAAAAAAAAAATATTATCAAAATTGCCTTGTTTTTTCTGTTTATGTACCAAGGAAGCAGAAAGTGGAAAGAGATGTCGAATCATAGTTTGCCATTCCTGCCCATCAACTAAATAATATGACAAAATTTGTTTCTTCCGATTTATGAAAATGTTATACAATAAATAAATAATGTAGTTATTTTATTTGTGAACAGGCATAACGTTAGGTGAAGAGACGTGTTATAGCTTAATTAGAGCTTATGCCCCCAATGGATAAACCCGATTATATTATAGATGTTTCTAAAAAAAAAAATATTATCAAAATTGCCTTGTTTTTTCTGTTTATGTACCAAGGAAGCAGAAAGTGGAAAGAGATGTCGAATCATAGTTTGCCATTCCTGCCCAACAACTAAATAATATGACAAAATTTGTTTCTTCCGATTTATGAAAATGTTATACAATAAATAAATAATGTAGTTATTTTATTTGTGAACAGGCATAACGTTAGGTGAAGAGACGTGTTATAGCTTAATTAGAGCTTATGCCCCCAATGGATAAACCCGATTATATTATAGCTGTTTCTAAAAAAAAAAATACTATCAAAATTGCCTTGTTTTTTCTGTTTATGTACCAAGGAAGCAGAAAGTGGAAAGAGATGTCGAATCATAGTTTGCCATTCCTGCCCAACAACTAAATAATATGACAAAATTTGTTTCTTCCGATTTATGAAAATGTTATACAATAAATAAATAATGTAGTTATTTTATTTGTGAACAGGCATAACGTTAGGTGAAGAGACGTGTTATAGCTTAATTAGAGCTTATGCCCCCAATGGATAAACCCGATTATATTATAGCTGTTTCTAAAAAAAAAAATACTATCAAAATTGCCTTGTTTTTTCTGTTTATGTACCAAGGAAGCAGAAAGTGGAAAGAGATGTCAAATCATAGTTTGCCATTCCTGCCCATCAACTAAATAATATGACAAAATTTGTTTCTTCCGATTTATGAAAATGTTATACAATAAATAAATAATGTAGTTATTTTATTTGTGAACAGGCATAACGTTAGGTGAAGAGACGTGTTATAGCTTAATTAGAGCTTATGCCCCCAATGGATAAACCCGATTATATTATAGCTGTTTCTAAAAAAAAAAATATTATCAAAATTGCCTTGTTTTTTCTGTTTATGTACCAAGGAAGCAGAAAGTGGAAAGAGATGTCGAATCATAGTTTGCCATTCCTGCCCAACAACTAAATAATATGACAAAATTTGTTTCTTCCGATTTATGAAAATGTTATACAATAAATAAATAATGTAGTTATTTTATTTGTGAACAGGCATAACGTTAGGTGAAGAGACGTGTTATAGCTTAATTAGAGCTTATGCCCCCAATGGATAAACCCGATTATATTATAGCTGTTTCTAAAAAAAAAAATACTATCAAAATTGCCTTGTTTTTTCTGTTTATGTACCAAGGAAGCAGAAAGTGGAAAGAGATGTCGAATCATAGTTTGCCATTCCTGCCCAACAACTAAATAATATGACAAAATTTGTTTCTTCCGATTTATGAAAATGTTATACAATAAATAAATAATGTAGTTATTTTATTTGTGAACAGGCATAACGTTAGGTGAAGAGACGTGTTATAGCTTAATTAGAGCTTATGCCCCCAATGGATAAACCCGATTATATTATAGCTGTTTCTAAAAAAAAAAATATTATCAAAATTGCCTTGTTTTTTCTGTTTATGTACCAAGGAAGCAGAAAGTGGAAAGAGATGTCGAATCATAGTTTGCCATTCCTGCCCAACAACTAAATAATATGACAAAATTTGTTTCTTCCGATTTATGAAAATGTTATACAATAAATAAATAATGTAGTTATTTTATTTGTGAACAGGCATAACGTTAGGTGAAGAGACGTGTTATAGCTTAATTAGTAGTCTAGTCGACAAGTTGAAAATGGAACAAAATAGAGATACTACTCTTAAAATTATGTGCGATAGCTCATTGGATCCGGAATCACGTCTAGAAAAATGTGCTAAAAGCGTGTATTAGCACATAAAAAATTGCAAAAGTTATAGACAATTAAAGATGAAAAAAAAATGGCATTTAGTTTTTTCCCAATATTTAATAAACTATTAATATTTAAGAAATTTTAAATGAAGATTCTGAAAGAGGAGGAAATTTCCAATAAAAAACTTCTGACTTCCGGAACTCTATCTCCATTATTTATAATGTTAATTTAACGCTGAAAATAGGTCTGCGGGTGACATTTTTAGGATTCGCGCGTGGCGTCAAAAGCGACTACGGCACATTAATTAATTTATTTAAGGTATTGAATATTTTTTTTTAAATTTGAAAAAATTATGGTGTGTTCTGAACACTAAGTTAATTTTTCAACAAGTTAAATAATTGTTAACTAACGAAATTTTCTCGAACGACCGTCTTAATTGTAAGTGAAAAAAAATGTTTTAATAATGGTCGTAAAAATATTTCGCTTCGTAGAGCCTTTCTTACATACATACTTAACAAGATCGTGCCATAAAAGTTAAAAAAATATTTATACTTTGTTTATAACAATTTTTTTACTTAAACAAAAACTTAAAAATCCATGTAATGTTGTTAAAAAAAAAATTTTTTTTCTAAATCATCATATAATCGTTTTTTTATTAATACAAGATATTTATTGATTTGCAAAAAAAAAAAATTCCCGCCATTTGTTGATAATTTTTTTTTAAACAGATTGATTAAATCAAAGTTTTTTAAAAAAAATTTAACATAACTTTATTACATTAAAAATTTTATGATTTTTTAAAAAAAAAATTTCCTTAATAACAATTTTCAATTGTTTATAATCGTTTTTTTTAATTTTCTATTGTTTAAATAATTAGTTAAGAAATTTTTTTTTTCTAAAAATCATAATTGATAGTCCTCTATAAAGTAACAGAAAAAAAAATTTTTTTTAATCAACAATTCTATTGTTTATTAACTTACCAAGTTGTTATAAACAAATATTCAACTTTCTTTTATTTTTTTTCTAAAACTTCTAAAATTAACAAAAACAACCATATATAACAATGTATAGAAAAAAAAATTTTGAAATTTTTTTGATTATCATGAATATTACTTTTATTTAAAATTAAATTTTTTTTTTCTATACTTTGTTATATATGGTTGTTTTTGTTAATTTTAGAAGTTTTAGAAAAAAAATAAAAGAAAGTTGAATATTTGTTTATAACAACTTGGTAAGTTAATAAACAATAGAATTGTTGATTAAAAAAAATTTTTTTTTCTGTTACTTTATAGAGGACTATCAATTATGATTTTTAGAAAAAAAAAAATTTCTTAACTTATTATTTAAACAATAGAAAATTAAAAAAAACGATTATAAACAATTGAAAATTGTTATTAAGGAAAATTTTTTTTTTTAAAAATCATAAAATTTTTAATGTAATAAAGTTGTGTTAATTTTTTTTAAAAAAACATTGATTTAATCAATCTGTTTAAAAAAAAATTATCAACAAATGGCGGGAATTTGTTTTTTTGCAAAACAATAAATATCTTGTATTAATAAAAAAACTATTATATGATGATTTAGAAAAAAAAATTTTTTTTTAACAACATTACATGGATTTTTAAGTTTTTGTTTAAGTAAAAAAACTGTTATAAACAAAGTATAAATATTTTTTTAACTTTTATGGCACGATCTTGTTAAGTATGTATGTAAGAAAGGCTCTACGAAGCGAAATATTTTTAAATTATGATTTTTAGAAAAAAAAAAATTTCTTAACTTATTATTTAAACAATAGAAAATTAAAAAAAACGATTATAAACAATTGAAAATTGTTATTAAGGAAAATTTTTTTTTTTAAAAATCATAAAATTTTTAATGTAATAAAGTTGTGTTAATTTTTTTTAAAAAAACATTGATTTAATCAATCTGTTTAAAAAAAAATTATCAACAAATGGCGGGAATTTGTTTTTTTGCAAAACAATAAATATCTTGTATTAATAAAAAAACTATTATATGATGATTTAGAAAAAAAAATTTTTTTTTAACAACATTACATGGATTTTTAAGTTTTTGTTTAAGTAAAAAAACTGTTATAAACAAAGTATAAATATTTTTTTAACTTTTATGGCACGATCTTGTTAAGTATGTATGTAAGAAAGGCTCTACGAAGCGAAATATTTTTACGATCATTATTAAAACATTTTTTTTCACTTACAATTAAGACGGTCGTTCGAGAAAATTTCGTTAGTTTACAATTATTTAACTTGTTGAAAAATTAACTTTAAGTAAAATTTTCAACGGGAATAAATTAATTATAGTGTTCAGAACACACCATAATTTTTTCAAATTTAAAAAAAAAAATTCAATACCTTAAATAAATTAATTAATGTGCCGTAGTCGCTTTTGACGCCACGCGCGAATCCTAAAAATGTCACCCGCAGACCTATTTTCAGCGTTAAATTAACATTATAAATAATGGAGATAGAGTTCCGGGAGTCAGGAGTTTTTTATTGGAAATTTCCTCCTCTTTCAGAATCTTCATTTAAAATTTCTTAAATATTACTAGTTTATTAAATATTGGCAAAAAACTAAATGCCATTTTTTTTTCATCTTTAATTGTCTATAACTTTTGCAATTTTTTATGTGCTAATACACGCTTTTAGCACATTTTTCTAGACGTGATTCCGGATCCAATGAGCTATCGCACATAATTTTAAGAGTAGTATCTCTATTTTGTTCCATTTTCAACTTGTCGACTAGACTATAGAGCTTATGCCCCCAATGGATAAACCCGATTATATTATAGCTGTTTCTAAAAAAAAAAATATTATCAAAATTGCCTTGTTTTTTCTGTTTATGTACCAAGGAAGCAGAAAGTGGAAAGAGATGTCGAATCATAGTTTGCCATTCCTGCCCAACAACTAAATAATATGACAAAATTTGTTTCTTCCGATTTATGAAAATGTTATACAATAAATAAATAATGTAGTTATTTTATTTGTGAACAGGCATAACGTTAGGTGAAGAGACGTGTTATAGTTTAATTAGAGCTTATGCCCCCAATGGATAAACCCGATTATATTATAGCTGTTTCTAAAAAAAAAATATTATCAAAATTGCCTTGTTTTTTCTGTTTATGTACCAAGGAAGCAGAAAGTGGAAAGAGATGTCGAATCATAGTTTGCCATTCCTGCCCAACAACTAAATAATATGACAAAATTTGTTTCTTCCGATTTATGAAAATGTTATACAATAAATAAATAATGTAGTTATTTTATTTGTGAACAGGCATAACGTTAGGTGAAGAGACGTGTTATAGCTTAATTAGAGCTTATGCCCCCAATGGATAAACCCGATTATATTATAGCTGTTTCTAAAAAAAAAATATTATCAAAATTGCCTGGTTTTTTCTGTTTATGTACCAAGGAAGCAGAAAGTGGAAAGAGATGTCAAATCATAGTTTGCCATTCCTGCCCAACAACTAAATAATATGACAAAATTTGTTTCTTCCGATTTATGAAAATGTTATACAATAAATAAATAATGTAGTTATTTTATTTGTGAACAGGCATAACGTTAGGTGAAGAGACGTGTTATAGCTTAATTAGAGCTTATGCCCCCAATGGATAAACCCGATTATATTATAGCTGTTTCTAAAAAAAAAAATATTATCAAAATTGCCTTGTTTTTTCTGTTTATGTACCAAGGAAGCAGAAAGTGGAAAGAGATGTCAAATCATAGTTTGCCATTCCTGCCCATCAACTAAATAATATGACAAAATTTGTTTCTTCCGATTTATGAAAATGTTATACAATAAATAAATAATGTAGTTATTTTATTTGTGAACAGGCATAACGTTAGGTGAAGAGACGTGTTATAGCTTAATTAGAGCTTATGCCCCCAATGGATAAACCCGATTATATTATAGCTGTTTCTAAAAAAAAAAATATTATCAAAATTGCCTTGTTTTTTCTGTTTATGTACCAAGGAAGCAGAAAGTGGAAAGAGATGTCGAATCATAGTTTGCCATTCCTGCCCAACAACTAAATAATATGACAAAATTTGTTTCTTCCGATTTATGAAAATGTTATACAATAAATAAATAATGTAGTTATTTTATTTGTGAACAGGCATAACGTTAGGTGAAGAGACGTGTTATAGCTTAATTAGAGCTTATGCCCCCAATGGATAAACCCGATTATATTATAGCTGTTTCTAAAAAAAAAAATATTATCAAAATTGCCTTGTTTTTTCTGTTTATGTACCAAGGAAGCAGAAAGTGGAAAGAGATGTCGAATCATAGTTTGCCATTCCTGCCCAACAACTAAATAATATGACAAAATTTGTTTCTTCCGATTTATGAAAATGTTATACAATAAATAAATAATGTAGTTATTTTATTTGTGAACAGGCATAACGTTAGGTGAAGAGACGTGTTATAGCTTAATTAGAGCTTATGCCCCCAATGGATAAACCCGATTATATTATAGCTGTTTCTAAAAAAAAAAATATTATCAAAATTGCCTTGTTTTTTCTGTTTATGTACCAAGGAAGCAGAAAGTGGAAAGAGATGTCAAATCATAGTTTGCCATTCCTGCCCATCAACTAAATAATATGACAAAATTTGTTTCTTCCGATTTATGAAAATGTTATACAATAAATAAATAATGTAGTTATTTTATTTGTGAACAGGCATAACGTTAGGTGAAGAGACGTGTTATAGCTTAATTAGAGCTTATGCCCCCAATGGATAAACCCGATTATATTATAGCTGTTTCTAAAAAAAAAAATATTATCAAAATTGCCTTGTTTTTTCTGTTTATGTACCAAGGAAGCAGAAAGTGGAAAGAGATGTCGAATCATAGTTTGCCATTCCTGCCCAACAACTAAATAATATGACAAAATTTGTTTCTTCCGATTTATGAAAATGTTATACAATAAATAAATAATGTAGTTATTTTATTTGTGAACAGGCATAACGTTAGGTGAAGAGACGTGTTATAGCTTAATTAGAGCTTATGCCCCCAATGGATAAACCCGATTATATTATAGCTGTTTCTAAAAAAAAAATATTATCAAAATTGCCTTGTTTTTTCTGTTTATGTACCAAGGAAGCAGAAAGTGGAAAGAGATGTCGAATCATAGTTTGCCATTCCTGCCCAACAACTAAATAATATGACAAAATTTGTTTCTTCCGATTTATGAAAATGTTATACAATAAATAAATAATGTAGTTATTTTATTTGTGAACAGGCATAACGTTAGGTGAAGAGACGTGTTATAGCTTAATTAGAGCTTATGCCCCCAATGGATAAACCCGATTATATTATAGCTGTTTCTAAAAAAAAAAATATTATCAAAATTGCCTTTTTTTTTCTGTTTATGTACCAAGGAAGCAGAAAGTGGAAAGAGATGTCGAATCATAGTTTGCCATTCCTGCCCAACAACTAAATAATATGACAAAATTTGTTTCTTCCGATTTATGAAAATGTTATACAATAAATAAATAATGTAGTTATTTTATTTGTGAACAGGCATAACGTTAGGTGAAGAGACGTGTTATAGCTTAATTAGAGCTTATGCCCCCAATGGATAAACCCGATTATATTATAGCTGTTTCTAAAAAAAAAAATACTATCAAAATTGCCTTGTTTTTTCTGTTTATGTACCAAGGAAGCAGAAAGTGGAAAGAGATGTCGAATCATAGTTTGCCATTCCTGCCCAACAACTAAATAATATGACAAAATTTGTTTCTTCCGATTTATGAAAATGTTATACAATAAATAAATAATGTAGTTATTTTATTTGTGAACAGGCATAACGTTAGGTGAAGAGACGTGTTATAGCTTAATTAGAGCTTATGCCCCCAATGGATAAACCCGATTATATTATAGCTGTTTCTAAAAAAAAAAATATTATCAAAATTGCCTTGTTTTTTCTGTTTATGTACCAAGGAAGCAGAAAGTGGAAAGAGATGTCGAATCATAGTTTGCCATTCCTGCCCAACAACTAAATAATATGACAAAATTTGTTTCTTCCGATTTATGAAAATGTTATACAATAAATAAATAATGTAGTTATTTTATTTGTGAACAGGCATAACGTTAGGTGAAGAGACGTGTTATAGCTTAATTAGAGCTTATGCCCCCAATGGATAAACCCGATTATATTATAGCTGTTTCTAAAAAAAAAAATATTATCAAAATTGCCTTGTTTTTTCTGTTTATGTACCAAGGAAGCAGAAAGTGGAAAGAGATGTCGAATCATAGTTTGCCATTCCTGCCCAACAACTAAATAATATGACAAAATTTGTTTCTTCCGATTTATGAAAATGTTATACAATAAATAAATAATGTAGTTATTTTATTTGTGAACAGGCATAACGTTAGGTGAAGAGACGTGTTATAGCTTAATTAGAGCTTATGCCCCCAATGGATAAACCCGATTATATTATAGCTGTTTCTAAAAAAAAAAAAATTATCAAAATTGCCTTGTTTTTTCTGTTTATGTACCAAGGAAGCAGAAAGTGGAAAGAGATGTCGAATCATAGTTTGCCATTCCTGCCCAACAACTAAATAATATGACAAAATTTGTTTCTTCCGATTTATGAAAATGTTATACAATAAATAAATAATGTAGTTATTTTATTTGTGAACAGGCATAACGTTAGGTGAAGAGACGTGTTATAGCTTAATTAGAGCTTATGCCCCCAATGGATAAACCCGATTATATTATAGCTGTTTCTAAAAAAAAAATATTATCAAAATTGCCTTGTTTTTTCTGTTTATGTACCAAGGAAGCAGAAAGTGGAAAGAGATGTCGAATCATAGTTTGCCATTCCTGCCCAACAACTAAATAATATGACAAAATTTGTTTCTTCCGATTTATGAAAATGTTATACAATAAATAAATAATGTAGTTATTTTATTTGTGAACAGGCATAACGTTAGGTGAAGAGACGTGTTATAGCTTAATTAGAGCTTATGCCCCCAATGGATAAACCCGATTATATTATAGCTGTTTCTAAAAAAAAAAATATTATCAAAATTGCCTGGTTTTTTCTGTTTATGTACCAAGGAAGCAGAAAGTGGAAAGAGATGTCAAATCATAGTTTGCCATTCCTGCCCAACAACTAAATAATATGACAAAATTTGTTTCTTCCGATTTATGAAAATGTTATACAATAAATAAATAATGTAGTTATTTTATTTGTGAACAGGCATAACGTTAGGTGAAGAGACGTGTTATAGCTTAATTAGAGCTTATGCCCCCAATGGATAAACCCGATTATATTATAGCTGTTTCTAAAAAAAAAAATATTATCAAAATTGCCTTGTTTTTTCTGTTTATGTACCAAGGAAGCAGAAAGTGGAAAGAGATGTCGAATCATAGTTTGCCATTCCTGCCCATCAACTAAATAATATGACAAAATTTGTTTCTTCCGATTTATGAAAATGTTATACAATAAATAAATAATGTAGTTATTTTATTTGTGAACAGGCATAACGTTAGGTGAAGAGACGTGTTATAGCTTAATTAGAGCTTATGCCCCCAATGGATAAACCCGATTATATTATAGCTGTTTCTAAAAAAAAAAATAGTATCAAAATTGCCTTGTTTTTTCTGTTTATGTACCAAGGAAGCAGAAAGTGGAAAGAGATGTCGAATCATAGTTTGCCATTCCTGCCCAACAACTAAATAATATGACAAAATTTGTTTCTTCCGATTTATGAAAATGTTATACAATAAATAAATAATGTAGTTATTTTATTTGTGAACAGGCATAACGTTAGGTGAAGAGACGTGTTATAGCTTAATTAGAGCTTATGCCCCCAATGGATAAACCCGATTATATTATAGCTGTTTCTAAAAAAAAAAATATTATCAAAATTGCCTTGTTTTTTCTGTTTATGTACCAAGGAAGCAGAAAGTGGAAAGAGATGTCGAATCATAGTTTGCCATTCCTGCCCATCAACTAAATAATATGACAAAATTTGTTTCTTCCGATTTATGAAAATGTTATACAATAAATAAATAATGTAGTTATTTTATTTGTGAACAGGCATAACGTTAGGTGAAGAGACGTGTTATAGCTTAATTAGAGCTTATGCCCCCAATGGATAAACCCGATTATATTATAGATGTTTCTAAAAAAAAAAATATTATCAAAATTGCCTTGTTTTTTCTGTTTATGTACCAAGGAAGCAGAAAGTGGAAAGAGATGTCGAATCATAGTTTGCCATTCCTGCCCAACAACTAAATAATATGACAAAATTTGTTTCTTCCGATTTATGAAAATGTTATACAATAAATAAATAATGTAGTTATTTTATTTGTGAACAGGCATAACGTTAGGTGAAGAGACGTGTTATAGCTTAATTAGAGCTTATGCCCCCAATGGATAAACCCGATTATATTATAGCTGTTTCTAAAAAAAAAATATTATCAAAATTGCCTTGTTTTTTCTGTTTATGTACCAAGGAAGCAGAAAGTGGAAAGAGATGTCGAATCATAGTTTGCCATTCCTGCCCATCAACTAAATAATATGACAAAATTTGTTTCTTCCGATTTATGAAAATGTTATACAATAAATAAATAATGTAGTTATTTTATTTGTGAACAGGCATAACGTTAGGTGAAGAGACGTGTTATAGCTTAATTAGAGCTTATGCCCCCAATGGATAAACCCGATTATATTATAGCTGTTTCTAAAAAAAAAAATATTATCAAAATTGCCTGGTTTTTTCTGTTTATGTACCAAGGAAGCAGAAAGTGGAAAGAGATGTCAAATCATAGTTTGCCATTCCTGCCCAACAACTAAATAATATGACAAAATTTGTTTCTTCCGATTTATGAAAATGTTATACAATAAATAAATAATGTAGTTATTTTATTTGTGAACAGGCATAACGTTAGGTGAAGAGACGTGTTATAGCTTAATTAGAGCTTATGCCCCCAATGGATAAACCCGATTATATTATAGCTGTTTCTAAAAAAAAAAATATTATCAAAATTGCCTTGTTTTTTCTGTTTATGTACCAAGGAAGCAGAAAGTGGAAAGAGATGTCAAATCATAGTTTGCCATTCCTGCCCATCAACTAAATAATATGACAAAATTTGTTTCTTCCGATTTATGAAAATGTTATACAATAAATAAATAATGTAGTTATTTTATTTGTGAACAGGCATAACGTTAGGTGAAGAGACGTGTTATAGCTTAATTAGAGCTTATGCCCCCAATGGATAAACCCGATTATATTATAGCTGTTTCTAAAAAAAAAAATATTATCAAAATTGCCTTGTTTTTTCTGTTTATGTACCAAGGAAGCAGAAAGTGGAAAGAGATGTCGAATCATAGTTTGCCATTCCTGCCCAACAACTAAATAATATGACAAAATTTGTTTCTTCCGATTTATGAAAATGTTATACAATAAATAAATAATGTAGTTATTTTATTTGTGAACAGGCATAACGTTAGGTGAAGAGACGTGTTATAGCTTAATTAGAGCTTATGCCCCCAATGGATAAACCCGATTATATTATAGCTGTTTCTAAAAAAAAAAATATTATCAAAATTGCCTTGTTTTTTCTGTTTATGTACCAAGGAAGCAGAAAGTGGAAAGAGATGTCAAATCATAGTTTGCCATTCCTGCCCATCAACTAAATAATATGACAAAATTTGTTTCTTCCGATTTATGAAAATGTTATACAATAAATAAATAATGTAGTTATTTTATTTGTGAACAGGCATAACGTTAGGTGAAGAGACGTGTTATAGCTTAATTAGAGCTTATGCCCCCAATGGATAAACCCGATTATATTATAGCTGTTTCTAAAAAAAAAAATACTATCAAAATTGCCTTGTTTTTTCTGTTTATGTACCAAGGAAGCAGAAAGTGGAAAGAGATGTCGAATCATAGTTTGCCATTCCTGCCCAACAACTAAATAATATGACAAAATTTGTTTCTTCCGATTTATGAAAATGTTATACAATAAATAAATAATGTAGTTATTTTATTTGTGAACAGGCATAACGTTAGGTGAAGAGACGTGTTATAGCTTAATTAGAGCTTATGCCCCCAATGGATAAACCCGATTATATTATAGCTGTTTCTAAAAAAAAAAATATTATCAAAATTGCCTTGTTTTTTCTGTTTATGTACCAAGGAAGCAGAAAGTGGAAAGAGATGTCGAATCATAGTTTGCCATTCCTGCCCAACAACTAAAGTAGAACCTCTATAAGTCGAACATCAAGGGAGACGCCAAAAAATTCGAGTTATAGAGTTTTCAACTTATGGAGGATTTCGACTTAGGCGGATTTTGATTCGACATAAAGAGTTTGAGGTTTATTCTTATAAATTTTGAGTTAGAGAGGTAAAATAAATAAAAATTCAACTTGCAGAGGTGACAAACATATTTTTATTTATTATAAATCAACATTATTTCAAATCATTTTAAAATAAAAAATATGGCATTAATAAAAGTCAGTAATTTTTTTTTGCTTTAGATAATTTGGTTGATCTCTATCTATAGCATTGTCTAATTGCATTGCTAAATTTCAAAGGGAATCAAAATTGAACACCTGACACAAAGCAAGCAAACACGTGTTTCCATGAGTCATAAATTTATTATTGTATACTCCTAAAATGTTTTCTAAGAAACAATAGTGTACTCACATTGTCGGCAAGTTCTTAAAGTCGGTAACTTATTTTTGTACGAACAATAGAGATAATAAATTCCAAATGATCAAGTTGTTAAGGTTGTAAAATAAAACGTTCCTATGTTCGAGATACAGAGGTCAAATTTAATTTTTCGAGTTATAGAGTGAAAAGTGGCTTGGAGGGACTCGGTGATTATTTCGATTAACAGAGGGTCAAGATTTCAAGTAATGGAGGTTTTGGTGTTTTAAGGGAAGGGAACAAAACATTTTTTCGAGATTTGGAGGTTTTTGACTTATCGAGGTTCGACTTAACGAGGTTCTACTGTAATATGACAAAATTTGTTTCTTCCGATTTATGAAAATGTTATACAATAAATAAATAATGTAGTTATTTTATTTGTGAACAGGCATAACGTTAGGTGAAGAGACGTGTTATAGCTTAATTAGAGCTTATGCCCCCAATGGATAAACCCGATTATATTATAGCTGTTTCTAAAAAAAAAAATATTATCAAAATTGCCTTGTTTTTTCTGTTTATGTACCAAGGAAGCAGACAGTGGAAAGAGATGTCGAATCATAGTTTGCCATTCCTGCCCAACAACTAAATGATATGACAAAATTTGTTTCTTCCGATTTATGAAAATGTTATACAATAAATAAATAATGTAGTTATTTTATTTGTGAGCAGGAATAACGTTAGGTGAAGAGACGTGTTATAGCTTAATTAGAGCTTATGCCCCCACTGGATAAACCCGATTATATTATAGCTGTTTCTAAAAAAAAAATATTATCAAAATTGCCTTGTTTTTTCTGTTTATGTACCAAGGAAGCAGAAAGTGGAAAGAGATGTCGAATCATAGTTTGCCATTCCTGCCCAACAACTAAATAATATGACAAAATTTGTTTCTTCCGATTTATGAAAATGTTATACAATAAATAAATAATGTAGTTATTTTATTTGTGAACAGGCATAACGTTAGGTGAAGAGACGTGTTATAGCTTAATTAGAGCTTATGCCCCCAATGGATAAACCCGATTATATTATAGCTGTTTCTAAAAAAAAAATATTATCAAAATTGCCTTGTTTTTTCTGTTTATGTACCAAGGAAGCAGAAAGTGGAAAGAGATGTCGAATCATAGTTTGCCATTCCTGCCCAACAACTAAATAATATGACAAAATTTGTTTCTTCCGATTTATGAAAATGTTATACAATAAATAAATAATGTAGTTATTTTATTTGTGAACAGGCATAACGTTAGGTGAAGAGACGTGTTATAGCTTAATTAGAGCTTATGCCCCCAATGGATAAACCCGATTATATTATAGCTGTTTCTAAAAAAAAAAATATTATCAAAATTGCCTTGTTTTTTCTGTTTATGTACCAAGGAAGCAGAAAGTGGAAAGAGATGTCGAATCATAGTTTGCCATTCCTGCCCAACAACTAAATAATATGACAAAATTTGTTTCTTCCGATTTATGAAAATGTTATACAATAAATAAATAATGTAGTTATTTTATTTGTGAACAGGCATAACGTTAGGTGAAGAGACGTGTTATAGCTTAATTAGAGCTTATGCCCCCAATGGATAAACCCGATTATATTATAGCTGTTTCTAAAAAAAAAAAAATTATCAAAATTGCCTTGTTTTTTCTGTTTATGTACCAAGGAAGCAGAAAGTGGAAAGAGATGTCGAATCATAGTTTGCCATTCCTGCCCAACAACTAAATAATATGACAAAATTTGTTTCTTCCGATTTATGAAAATGTTATACAATAAATAAATAATGTAGTTATTTTATTTGTGAACAGGCATAACGTTAGGTGAAGAGACGTGTTATAGCTTAATTAGAGCTTATGCCCCCAATGGATAAACCCGATTATATTATAGCTGTTTCTAAAAAAAAAAATATTATCAAAATTGCCTTGTTTTTTCTGTTTATGTACCAAGGAAGCAGAAAGTGGAAAGAGATGTCGAATCATAGTTTGCCATTCCTGCCCAACAACTAAATAATATGACAAAATTTGTTTCTTCCGATTTATGAAAATGTTATACAATAAATAAATAATGTAGTTATTTTATTTGTGAACAGGCATAACGTTAGGTGAAGAGACGTGTTATAGCTTAATTAGAGCTTATGCCCCCAATGGATAAACCCGATTATATTATAGCTGTTTCTAAAAAAAAAAATAGTATCAAAATTGCCTTGTTTTTTCTGTTTATGTACCAAGGAAGCAGAAAGTGGAAAGAGATGTCGAATCATAGTTTGCCATTCCTGCCCAACAACTAAATAATATGACAAAATTTGTTTCTTCCGATTTATGAAAATGTTATACAATAAATAAATAATGTAGTTATTTTATTTGTGAACAGGCATAACGTTAGGTGAAGAGACGTGTTATAGCTTAATTAGAGCTTATGCCCCCAATGGATAAACCCGATTATATTATAGCTGTTTCTAAAAAAAAAAATATTATCAAAATTGCCTTGTTTTTTCTGTTTATGTACCAAGGAAGCAGAAAGTGGAAAGAGATGTCGAATCATAGTTTGCCATTCCTGCCCAACAACTAAATAATATGTCAAAATTTGTTTCTTCCGATTTATGAAAATCTTATACAATAAATAAATAATGTAGTTATTTTATTTGTGAACAGGCATAACGTTAGGTGAAGAGACGTGTTATAGCTTAATTAGAGCTTATGCCCCCAATGGATAAACCCGATTATATTATAGCTGTTTCTAAAAAAAAAATATTGTCAAAATTGCCTTGTTTTTTCTGTTTATGTACCAAGGAAGCAGAAAGTGGAAAGAGATGTCGAATCATAGTTTGCCATTCCTGCCCAACAACTAAATAATATGACAAAATTTGTTTCTTCCGATTTATGAAAATGTTATACAATAAATAAATAATGTAGTTATTTTATTTGTGAACAGGCATAACGTTAGGTGAAGAGACGTGTTATAGCTTAATTAGAGCTTATGCCCCCAATGGATAAACCCGATTATATTATAGCTGTTTCTAAAAAAAAAATATTATCAAAATTGCCTTGTTTTTTCTGTTTATGTACCAAGGAAGCAGAAAGTGGAAAGAGATGTCGAATCATAGTTTGCCATTCCTGCCCAACAACTAAATAATATGACAAAATTTGTTTCTTCCGATTTATGAAAATGTTATACAATAAATAAATAATGTAGTTATTTTATTTGTGAACAGGCATAACGTTAGGTGAAGAGACGTGTTATAGCTTAATTAGAGCTTATGCCCCCAATGGATAAACCCGATTATATTATAGCTGTTTCTAAAAAAAAAAATATTATCAAAATTGCCTGGTTTTTTCTGTTTATGTACCAAGGAAGCAGAAAGTGGAAAGAGATGTCAAATCATAGTTTGCCATTCCTGCCCAACAACTAAATAATATGACAAAATTTGTTTCTTCCGATTTATGAAAATGTTATACAATAAATAAATAATGTAGTTATTTTATTTGTGAACAGGCATAACGTTAGGTGAAGAGACGTGTTATAGCTTAATTAGAGCTTATGCCCCCAATGGATAAACCCGATTATATTATAGCTGTTTCTAAAAAAAAAATATTATCAAAATTGCCTTGTTTTTTCTGTTTATGTACCAAGGAAGCAGAAAGTGGAAAGAGATGTCAAATCATAGTTTGCCATTCCTGCCCATCAACTAAATAATATGACAAAATTTGTTTCTTCCGATTTATGAAAATGTTATACAATAAATAAATAATGTAGTTATTTTATTTGTGAACAGGCATAACGTTAGGTGAAGAGACGTGTTATAGCTTAATTAGAGCTTATGCTCCCAATGGATAAACCCGATTATATTATAGCTGTTTCTAAAAAAAAAAATATTATCAAAATTGCCTTGTTTTTTCTGTTTATGTACCAAGGAAGCAGAAAGTGGAAAGAGATGTCAAATCATAGTTTGCCATTCCTGCCCATCAACTAAATAATATGACAAAATTTGTTTCTTCCGATTTATGAAAATGTTATACAATAAATAAATAATGTAGTTATTTTATTTGTGAACAGGCATAACGTTAGGTGAAGAGACGTGTTATAGCTTAATTAGAGCTTATGCCCCCAATGGATAAACCCGATTATATTATAGCTGTTTCTAAAAAAAAAAATATTATCAAAATTGCCTTGTTTTTTCTGTTTATGTACCAAGGAAGCAGAAAGTGGAAAGAGATGTCGAATCATAGTTTGCCATTCCTGCCCAACAACTAAATAATATGACAAAATTTGTTTCTTCCGATTTATGAAAATGTTATACAATAAATAAATAATGTAGTTATTTTATTTGTGAACAGGCATAACGTTAGGTGAAGAGACGTGTTATAGCTTAATTAGAGCTTATGCTCCCAATGGATAAACCCGATTATATTATAGCTGTTTCTAAAAAAAAAAATACTATCAAAATTGCCTTGTTTTTTCTGTTTATGTACCAAGGAAGCAGAAAGTGGAAAGAGATGTCGAATCATAGTTTGCCATTCCTGCCCAACAACTAAATAATATGACAAAATTTGTTTCTTCCGATTTATGAAAATGTTATACAATAAATAAATAATGTAGTTATTTTATTTGTGAACAGGCATAACGTTAGGTGAAGAGACGTGTTATAGCTTAATTAGAGCTTATGCCCCCAATGGATAAACCCGATTATATTATAGCTGTTTCTAAAAAAAAAAATATTATCAAAATTGCCTTGTTTTTTCTGTTTATGTACCAAGGAAGCAGAAAGTGGAAAGAGATGTCGAATCATAGTTTGCCATTCCTGCCCAACAACTAAAGTAGAACCTCTATAAGTCGAACATCAAGGGAGACGCCAAAAAATTCGAGTTATAGAGTTTTCAACTTATGGAGGATTTCGACTTAGGCGGATTTTGATTCGACATAAAGAGTTTGAGGTTTATTCTTATAAATTTTGAGTTAGAGAGGTAAAATAAATAAAAATTCAACTTGCAGAGGTGACAAACATATTTTTATTTATTATAAATCAACATTATTTCAAATCATTTTAAAATAAAAAATATGGCATTAATAAAAGTCAGTAATTTTTTTTTGCTTTAGATAATTTGGTTGATCTCTATCTATAGCATTGTCTAATTGCATTGCTAAATTTCAAAGGGAATCAAAATTGAACACCTGACACAAAGCAAGCAAACACGTGTTTCCATGAGTCATAAATTTATTATTGTATACTCCTAAAATGTTTTCTAAGAAACAATAGTGTACTCACATTGTCGGCAAGTTCTTAAAGTCGGTAACTTATTTTTGTACGAACAATAGAGATAATAAATTCCAAATGATCAAGTTGTTAAGGTTGTAAAATAAAACGTTCCTATGTTCGAGATACAGAGGTCAAATTTAATTTTTCGAGTTATAGAGTGAAAAGTGGCTTGGAGGGACTCGGTGATTATTTCGATTAACAGAGGGTCAAGATTTCAAGTAATGGAGGTTTTGGTGTTTTAAGGGAAGGGAACAAAACATTTTTTCGAGATTTGGAGGTTTTTGACTTATCGAGGTTCGACTTAACGAGGTTCTACTGTAATATGACAAAATTTGTTTCTTCCGATTTATGAAAATGTTATACAATAAATAAATAATGTAGTTATTTTATTTGTGAACAGGCATAACGTTAGGTGAAGAGACGTGTTATAGCTTAATTAGAGCTTATGCCCCCAATGGATAAACCCGATTATATTATAGCTGTTTCTAAAAAAAAAAATATTATCAAAATTGCCTTGTTTTTTCTGTTTATGTACCAAGGAAGCAGACAGTGGAAAGAGATGTCGAATCATAGTTTGCCATTCCTGCCCAACAACTAAATGATATGACAAAATTTGTTTCTTCCGATTTATGAAAATGTTATACAATAAATAAATAATGTAGTTATTTTATTTGTGAGCAGGAATAACGTTAGGTGAAGAGACGTGTTATAGCTTAATTAGAGCTTATGCCCCCACTGGATAAACCCGATTATATTATAGCTGTTTCTAAAAAAAAAATATTATCAAAATTGCCTTGTTTTTTCTGTTTATGTACCAAGGAAGCAGAAAGTGGAAAGAGATGTCGAATCATAGTTTGCCATTCCTGCCCAACAACTAAATAATATGACAAAATTTGTTTCTTCCGATTTATGAAAATGTTATACAATAAATAAATAATGTAGTTATTTTATTTGTGAACAGGCATAACGTTAGGTGAAGAGACGTGTTATAGCTTAATTAGAGCTTATGCCCCCAATGGATAAACCCGATTATATTATAGCTGTTTCTAAAAAAAAAATATTATCAAAATTGCCTTGTTTTTTCTGTTTATGTACCAAGGAAGCAGAAAGTGGAAAGAGATGTCGAATCATAGTTTGCCATTCCTGCCCAACAACTAAATAATATGACAAAATTTGTTTCTTCCGATTTATGAAAATGTTATACAATAAATAAATAATGTAGTTATTTTATTTGTGAACAGGCATAACGTTAGGTGAAGAGACGTGTTATAGCTTAATTAGAGCTTATGCCCCCAATGGATAAACCCGATTATATTATAGCTGTTTCTAAAAAAAAAAATATTATCAAAATTGCCTTGTTTTTTCTGTTTATGTACCAAGGAAGCAGAAAGTGGAAAGAGATGTCGAATCATAGTTTGCCATTCCTGCCCAACAACTAAATAATATGACAAAATTTGTTTCTTCCGATTTATGAAAATGTTATACAATAAATAAATAATGTAGTTATTTTATTTGTGAACAGGCATAACGTTAGGTGAAGAGACGTGTTATAGCTTAATTAGAGCTTATGCCCCCAATGGATAAACCCGATTATATTATAGCTGTTTCTAAAAAAAAAAAAATTATCAAAATTGCCTTGTTTTTTCTGTTTATGTACCAAGGAAGCAGAAAGTGGAAAGAGATGTCGAATCATAGTTTGCCATTCCTGCCCAACAACTAAATAATATGACAAAATTTGTTTCTTCCGATTTATGAAAATGTTATACAATAAATAAATAATGTAGTTATTTTATTTGTGAACAGGCATAACGTTAGGTGAAGAGACGTGTTATAGCTTAATTAGAGCTTATGCCCCCAATGGATAAACCCGATTATATTATAGCTGTTTCTAAAAAAAAAAATATTATCAAAATTGCCTTGTTTTTTCTGTTTATGTACCAAGGAAGCAGAAAGTGGAAAGAGATGTCGAATCATAGTTTGCCATTCCTGCCCAACAACTAAATAATATGACAAAATTTGTTTCTTCCGATTTATGAAAATGTTATACAATAAATAAATAATGTAGTTATTTTATTTGTGAACAGGCATAACGTTAGGTGAAGAGACGTGTTATAGCTTAATTAGAGCTTATGCCCCCAATGGATAAACCCGATTATATTATAGCTGTTTCTAAAAAAAAAAATACTATCAAAATTGCCTTGTTTTTTCTGTTTATGTACCAAGGAAGCAGAAAGTGGAAAGAGATGTCGAATCATAGTTTGCCATTCCTGCCCAACAACTAAATAATATGACAAAATTTGTTTCTTCCGATTTATGAAAATGTTATACAATAAATAAATAATGTAGTTATTTTATTTGTGAACAGGCATAACGTTAGGTGAAGAGACGTGTTATAGCTTAATTAGAGCTTATGCCCCCAATGGATAAACCCGATTATATTATAGCTGTTTCTAAAAAAAAAAATATTATCAAAATTGCCTTGTTTTTTCTGTTTATGTACCAAGGAAGCAGAAAGTGGAAAGAGATGTCGAATCATAGTTTGCCATTCCTGCCCAACAACTAAATAATATGACAAAATTTGTTTCTTCCGATTTATGAAAATGTTATACAATAAATAAATAATGTAGTTATTTTATTTGTGAACAGGCATAACGTTAGGTGAAGAGACGTGTTATAGCTTAATTAGAGCTTATGCCCCCAATGGATAAACCCGATTATATTATAGCTGTTTCTAAAAAAAAAATATTATCAAAATTGCCTTGTTTTTTCTGTTTATGTACCAAGGAAGCAGAAAGTGGAAAGAGATGTCGAATCATAGTTTGCCATTCCTGCCCAACAACTAAATAATATGACAAAATTTGTTTCTTCCGATTTATGAAAATGTTATACAATAAATAAATAATGTAGTTATTTTATTTGTGAACAGGCATAACGTTAGGTGAAGAGACGTGTTATAGCTTAATTAGAGCTTATGCCCCCAATGGATAAACCCGATTATATTATAGCTGTTTCTAAAAAAAAAAATATTATCAAAATTGCCTGGTTTTTTCTGTTTATGTACCAAGGAAGCAGAAAGTGGAAAGAGATGTCAAATCATAGTTTGCCATTCCTGCCCAACAACTAAATAATATGACAAAATTTGTTTCTTCCGATTTATGAAAATGTTATACAATAAATAAATAATGTAGTTATTTTATTTGTGAACAGGCATAACGTTAGGTGAAGAGACGTGTTATAGCTTAATTAGAGCTTATGCCCCCAATGGATAAACCCGATTATATTATAGCTGTTTCTAAAAAAAAAATATTATCAAAATTGCCTTGTTTTTTCTGTTTATGTACCAAGGAAGCAGAAAGTGGAAAGAGATGTCAAATCATAGTTTGCCATTCCTGCCCATCAACTAAATAATATGACAAAATTTGTTTCTTCCGATTTATGAAAATGTTATACAATAAATAAATAATGTAGTTATTTTATTTGTGAACAGGCATAACGTTAGGTGAAGAGACGTGTTATAGCTTAATTAGAGCTTATGCCCCCAATGGATAAACCCGATTATATTATAGCTGTTTCTAAAAAAAAAAATATTATCAAAATTGCCTTGTTTTTTCTGTTTATGTACCAAGGAAGCAGAAAGTGGAAAGAGATGTCGAATCATAGTTTGCCATTCCTGCCCAACAACTAAATAATATGACAAAATTTGTTTCTTCCGATTTATGAAAATGTTATACAATAAATAAATAATGTAGTTATTTTATTTGTGAACAGGCATAACGTTAGGTGAAGAGACGTGTTATAGCTTAATTAGAGCTTATGCCCCCAATGGATAAACCCGATTATATTATAGCTGTTTCTAAAAAAAAAAATATTATCAAAATTGCCTTGTTTTTTCTGTTTATGTACCAAGGAAGCAGAAAGTGGAAAGAGATGTCAAATCATAGTTTGCCATTCCTGCCCATCAACTAAATAATATGACAAAATTTGTTTCTTCCGATTTATGAAAATGTTATACAATAAATAAATAATGTAGTTATTTTATTTGTGAACAGGCATAACGTTAGGTGAAGAGACGTGTTATAGCTTAATTAGAGCTTATGCCCCCAATGGATAAACCCGATTATATTATAGCTGTTTCTAAAAAAAAAAATATTATCAAAATTGCCTTGTTTTTTCTGTTTATGTACCAAGGAAGCAGAAAGTGGAAAGAGATGTCGAATCATAGTTTGCCATTCCTGCCCAACAACTAAATAATATGACAAAATTTGTTTCTTCCGATTTATGAAAATGTTATACAATAAATAAATAATGTAGTTATTTTATTTGTGAACAGGCATAACGTTAGGTGAAGAGACGTGTTATAGCTTAATTAGAGCTTATGCCCCCAATGGATAAACCCGATTATATTATAGCTGTTTCTAAAAAAAAAAATATTATCAAAATTGCCTTGTTTTTTCTGTTTATGTACCAAGGAAGCAGAAAGTGGAAAGAGATGTCGAATCATAGTTTGCCATTCCTGCCCAACAACTAAATAATATGACAAAATTTGTTTCTTCCGATTTATGAAAATGTTATACAATAAATAAATAATGTAGTTATTTTATTTGTGAACAGGCATAACGTTAGGTGAAGAGACGTGTTATAGCTTAATTAGAGCTTATGCCCCCAATGGATAAACCCGATTATATTATAGCTGTTTCTAAAAAAAAAAATATTATCAAAATTGCCTTGTTTTTTCTGTTTATGTACCAAGGAAGCAGAAAGTGGAAAGAGATGTCGAATCATAGTTTGCCATTCCTGCCCATCAACTAAATAATATGACAAAATTTGTTTCTTCCGATTTATGAAAATGTGAAAATGATGAAAATGAAAATGAAAAAATATTTATTCAATCACTTACAATGATAACAACATGTGGCTGGAGCCTCCATTTAAGTATGTATAATATACTTGTGTTTGGAGTATCCGCTCTTCCTAGGTACACTTAATTAGGTATGTAAGTTTAGACAAAAGGGAATAATATTACAAAAACAAAACAATATTTATACAAGTTAAAAGATGCATCGTGTATGAGTGATAAATTGAGGGGTGTTCGTTGTATTCAGTTAAGTGTATGTTGATGTGTGAGAGTGTAAGTGTGTGTGAGTGAGTGTGTATGAGGTATGTGTGTATATGTCTGTATCATATGTTTGAGTGTGTGTGTTCTTTTAGAGTGTAAGATAAAAGTAGACTTTAGAATAGTAATTCTTAGATAATAGATTCAACTTCTTCATAGGTTTGAGTTTTTAACCAACAATTTATAGTTATTTTACATTTATATTTATTCATATTATATAGATTTAATTCCTTGTTTAATTTATTATATAAGTTAGCAGACTGGTAGCAGTACTGTCTATGAGCATATTTAGTTTTAAAAGTTGGTAAAGGTGCCACATTATGCCTTCTACGTCTGTTCAAAATACTAGGATCATATCCAATATGTCGATGGGTTCTAAGAGTAGTTTGCAGTACATACAACTTACGTACTGACAGAAGATCGCTAACCGCATATAACATTTCCGTAGGGAATCTGTATGGCTTAAAATGGATAACTTTGAGTAGTGACCTTTGTGCTCTCTCCAGTTCCAGGAATTTTATTTTAATGGCACCACCCCAGGCCGGAATGCAGTATATTAATATTGACTGCGCAAGAGCAGTATAAATTTGTTTTAGGAGGGCCGAGTCAGCTACGTGTCTTAGATTTTTAAATAACCATATGAGTTTTCTTACTCTAGCCATAACTAGCTCTATATGATCGCGCCATGATAGGCGTTGGTCTACCATAGTACCCAGGTATCTTACGCAGTTTTGCCGCTTAATAAAATCGCATGAGCATATTATAGAATGAGGTGAGCCACAAGTATGTATTTGAATAGCAAACGTCGGAGGTGGTTGAGAGGAGTTATAATTGGAGAAGCATACATAGTTAGTTTTAGAGGTATTGAGGGTCAAAAGGTTATCGCTGAGCCACTTAGCTATTCTTGCAAGGCCCTTTTGGGAATTATTTTTAACAGCCTCCCAGGTGTCAGCTACAAAAACGACAGCAGTGTCGTCAGCATAAGTGAACATTGTTCCCTCTTCTATATCCATGTTACATAAATTATTAATATATACAAGGAATAGAGTGGGCCCCAATACACTTCCTTGCGGAACTCCGAAGGTGATTTCACATTGTTCACTTTGGTGTTTTCCTATTTTTACACTCTGTTTTCGATTGCATAAATAGTCTTTGAATAATTTCAAGGGAATTCCTCTTATGCCTATTTTCTCCAACTTGTCGATAAGGTCTGTAATTGATACTGAGTCAAATGCCTTTTTCATATCCAAAAACACTGCAGCACATTTTTTGTTTTTATCCACAGCATTAGTAATAAGCGATGTGAGATCCAACACGGCATCTTCTGTCGATAAATCCCGTCTAAAGCCATATTGACTTGGGGAGAGGATATTAAATGTATTAAGGTAGTTCATTAAACGTTTATTAATTATTTTCTCCAGTATTTTGGCAATAGGTGGTAAAACAGAAATAGGCCTGTAATTGCTTATATCCGTTTTATCATCTCCTTTGTACACTGGGGTAACTACAGCGATTTTCAGTGCATCTGGAAAGACACCTTGAGCAAAGCATAGATTGATCAAATGAACAATAATAGGGACAATTATATCAGCAGTTAGCTTTAAGAATTGGGTAGGAATGCCATCCCAGCCTGGAGCACTATTTGATTTTAACCCCATCAGGACATTAAGAACCTCATCATTGTCAGTATCTATTAATACAAATGAAGTTAAGTGAGGATAATTCGAAGTAGTTTTGTCAGAACAATTGTATGCGGGTTGTTGTGCAAGGATACCTTCTGCTAGTGATTTGCCAACTTGGGTAAAATATTGATTACAATGATCTATAGACTCTTGTGCTGTTTCTTTACAGTGGAGCAGTTCGTAATTGTCGCTTTTATTTTTATTCCGATTTGTAATATTGTTGACAGTTTGCCATAATTTTTTTGAGTTGTTTTTATTTAGAATTAGTTGCTGTTTATTATAATTTCTTTTTAGGTTTCTGATTAATTTATTACAATAATTTCGATATCTACGGTAAGTTATTTTTAAAATTTCATTATCAGGGTCTAATTTTAGCTTTTTCTGCATGTTATTCCTATTTCTGACACATCGTAGAATGCCCAAAGTCATCCATGGCTTAACTACACGATATTTGCATGTAATGATCTTAGTGACTGTATGTAAATCTAAGGTTTGTCTTATTTTACTTAGTAAGAGCTCTATAATCATGTTGGGGTTGTTTAATGAAGTTAAGTCAGCCACCAATGTGCTATCTCTTAGAGTAGCTATCGCCTTATCGTAATCAATGAATGTTTTTGTCTTAGTGGAAGCACCTGACTTTGGTATATTGGAGAGCCTTAAGAATATGGTGGAGTGATCAGTGACAGAAGTATTTATTACATTTATATTTGCGGAATGTTTATTTTTGTCTAGTCTCAGCATAAAGTGATCCAGACAATTACCATACCGTGTAGGTAGTACATGGCCAGGTAGCAAGCCGTGCATAGCCAGCATGTTTAAATAGTAAAGCCGGTTATTACGCTCCTGCTGCGGAGCATCATTTCTGTCAATCAGGTTAATGTTAATATCCCCGGTTATAATTAAATTAATACAATTTTTCAAAGATGTTAAATGTCGGTCTAATGAGTCCGTGAAGGGCTCGGAATTAGTATGTGAAGGGGACCGGTATATTCCTAGCACGGTAACTCCACAAAATAAAATTTGGAGGCAGGATGCATGTGTTAGAATAATTTCTTTGACATTGACACTGTGTTTTCTAGAAACATAGATAACAACACCATCACATTGGTTTATATGGTTTGTAGTCGAATAAGAAGTGTAGTTCTCCATTTGGGGTATTGGTTTATCACTATCTATTCTACATTCAGTTAAAATTATCAAATCTGCTTCAAAATTAAGCTGGGCAAGGGTGAGTTGGAAATCATCTAACTTGCTGTATACCGACACAATATTCTGAGAAATTATTTTTAAATCATTTTTATGAAATTTAGGGGATTGGTTACATATGTCATGAACATCACATAAGCTAGAATTAGCCACCTCACTATTGTCAATTTCTGTTATCAATGAGATTACGTTATCCATAATTGGATGGAATTTTAAATAAACCATTCATTTTATTAGCTTGTTGGTTATGAAGTGTGTTAAATAGTCTACTTATTATGAAAGTATCGCGTACTGATAATGTGTGAATATGTTTGGAGAAGGTGTGTGTGTAGTAGTGTAGGGCCGAATCCAAGCCTTTGTTAATAAAGTATTTATGTGTCTTGGTAGTAGTAATGAGTAATGTGTGTACAATCGGGAACAAAATTTGATAAAAGAATAACATAAGATATTTTACTATGTAGTTAAAAAGATGTGGTTTGGGTGTTATTGGGGCAATATGTAAAACTAGTATGAAATAACATAATATGGTAAAACAAAAATATAAAATGGGCCGAGCAAGCAAAGACAGAGAGAGATAACAAGGTTCAAGAATTAAGTCTAGTCATTGCTCTCCTAGTAGTTTTTGGACGATTGCTTCATTATTTATAGTGATAATGGGTGAATTTTCAGATTTTCTGACGTAGACACGGCCATAGGAAGTCCAGCAAAACTTATAAGATTTTGATCTCATTAGATCTCTAGCAAGGAAGTACAGCCGAGCCCTGGAGGCGGTCAGCTGTTCTGCTACGTAGACAGGGATATTTTCTTGACCTTGTGATTTTAATCCTAGGTGTTTAGCTCGTAATTTATCCTTGTTCTTCAAGTTGTATGTTTTACAGGCCTGTAGAAACTTCATTTTTAATAAGGTAGTGCTTAATTCAACTATTATAGGGGAACTAGCATTTCCCTCCCTCTTAAATCTTATCCTGTAAATATCATTAATGTCTTTTTCACTCAACTGACAGTTGACTGATTTAGCCAACTCTAAGGTCATAATTATAAGGTCTTCTTTTGTTTCCTTATCAGCCTTGGGTGCATTTTTTATTTCAATGTTATTCTTCAATCTATCTCTTTTTAAGTCTTCTAGCTGTCCCTCCAAAATAGAAATATGTTCCTTGTCCTTTTTCCTTTCTATTTCGAGAAGTTCTAACTTCTTTTTAAGTTCTACATTCTGTTCAGCGAGGAAGGACATAGTTGTCTGGATATTTGTGTTTGTCTTACTTATTTCGGTAAGAGTGGATTCAAGCTTTTTGGAGCCACTTTCTTGCGATTTAAACATTGTTAAAATGAGTGTTTTTATCTCTTCTCTAAAAACGTCAAATCGGTCCACATTCGTATCATCTTCTCTTCTTCTCTTGTTTCTCAAGGCCACATAGTTGGGAGGAGTGATTTGTTCCATTTCCATACCAATTTGATCAATGGCAGATTCAGATAGTGACTTATCTCCAATAGGATTCATCCTTTATTATAATGAGTTTAACAGTTGTCTATTCGATAGTACAAGCAGATGTTTGCAAAAAATGTGAATGCACTAAACAATGGAATGTCCGATAAGAAGTTCCCGATGGCTCAAGGTAAATAGGCCAATAGATAATTAGTGGGCGTGGCCACAGACACCTGTTGCAATCAGCGCGGGCGCAGGACGCAGGTAGTGGTGGTAAGCGGGGCACGAGTGTGACGCTGGTAGGGATGTGGGCGTGGCGTAAATTCACAGCTTTAGGGGATTCGATAAGATTAATATTGAGTGGGATCAATACCTTCGATAGTGGGGTGATCGGGCGCAGTACCAGGAGCGCACGTAGTAATTAGATGGTTGCTTGACTACACTTCACTTTGTTTATGTTCTCCTAGTAGACAGTTATATTTATTTTTCGATTTGAATTTATTAAAATTAAAATACAAATAAAAATAAAGCACTCAGCACGTCTACACCTTATGGCGATCCGGGGGGAAGAGGATGGGGAGAGGAAATGTTATACAATAAATAAATAATGTAGTTATTTTATTTGTGAACAGGCATAACGTTAGGTGAAGAGACGTGTTATAGCTTAATTAGAGCTTATGCCCCCAATGGATAAACCCGATTATATTATAGCTGTTTCTAAAAAAAAAAATATTATCAAAATTGCCTTGTTTTTTCTGTTTATGTACCAAGGAAGCAGAAAGTGGAAAGAGATGTCGAATCATAGTTTGCCATTCCTGCCCATCAACTAAATAATATGACAAAATTTGTTTCTTCCGATTTATGAAAATGTTATACAATAAATAAATAATGTAGTTATTTTATTTGTGAACAGGCATAACGTTAGGTGAAGAGACGTGTTATAGCTTAATTAGAGCTTATGCCCCCAATGGATAAACCCGATTATATTATAGATGTTTCTAAAAAAAAAAATATTATCAAAATTGCCTTGTTTTTTCTGTTTATGTACCAAGGAAGCAGAAAGTGGAAAGAGATGTCGAATCATAGTTTGCCATTCCTGCCCAACAACTAAATAATATGACAAAATTTGTTTCTTCCGATTTATGAAAATGTTATACAATAAATAAATAATGTAGTTATTTTATTTGTGAACAGGCATAACGTTAGGTGAAGAGACTTGTTATAGCTTAATTAGAGCTTATGCCCCCAATGGATAAACCCGATTATATTATAGCTGTTTCTAAAAAAAAAATATCAAAATTGCCTTGTTTTTTCTGTTTATGTACCAAGGAAGCAGAAAGTGGAAAGAGATGTCGAATCATAGTTTGCCATTCCTGCCCAACAACTAAATAATATGTCAAAATTTGTTTCTTCCGATTTATGAAAATGTTATACAATAAATAAATAATGTAGTTATTTTATTTGTGAACAGGCATAACGTTAGGTGAAGAGACGTGTTATAGCTTAATTAGAGCTTATGCCCCCAATGGATAAACCCGATTATATTATAGCTGTTTCTAAAAAAAAAATATTATCAAAATTGCCTTGTTTTTTCTGTTTATGTACCAAGGAAGCAGAAAGTGGAAAGAGATGTCGAATCATAGTTTGCCATTCCTGCCCAACAACTAAATAATATGACAAAATTTGTTTCTTCCGATTTATGAAAATGTTATACAATAAATAAATAATGTAGTTATTTTATTTGTGAACAGGCATAACGTTAGGTGAAGAGACGTGTTATAGCTTAATTAGAGCTTATGCCCCCAATGGATAAACCCGATTATATTATAGCTGTTTCTAAAAAAAAAAATATTATCAAAATTGCCTGGTTTTTTCTGTTTATGTACCAAGGAAGCAGAAAGTGGAAAGAGATGTCAAATCATAGTTTGCCATTCCTGCCCAACAACTAAATAATATGACAAAATTTGTTTCTTCCGATTTATGAAAATGTTATACAATAAATAAATAATGTAGTTATTTTATTTGTGAACAGGCATAACGTTAGGTGAAGAGACGTGTTATAGCTTAATTAGAGCTTATGCCCCCAATGGATAAACCCGATTATATTATAGCTGTTTCTAAAAAAAAAAATATTATCAAAATTGCCTTGTTTTTTCTGTTTATGTACCAAGGAAGCAGAAAGTGGAAAGAGATGTCAAATCATAGTTTGCCATTCCTGCCCAACAACTAAATAATATGACAAAATTTGTTTCTTCCGATTTATGAAAATGTTATACAATAAATAAATAATGTAGTTATTTTATTTGTGAACAGGCATAACGTTAGGTGAAGAGACGTGTTATAGCTTAATTAGAGCTTATGCCCCCAATGGATAAACCCGATTATATTATAGCTGTTTCTAAAAAAAAATATTATCAAAATTGCCTTGTTTTTTCTGTTTATGTACCAAGGAAGCAGAAAGTGGAAAGAGATGTCGAATCATAGTTTGCCATTCCTGCCCAACAACTAAATAATATGACAAAATTTGTTTCTTCCGATTTATGAAAATGTTATACAATAAATAAATAATGTAGTTATTTTATTTGTGAACAGGCATAACGTTAGGTGAAGAGACGTGTTATAGCTTAATTAGAGCTTATGCCCCCAATGGATAAACCCGATTATATTATAGCTGTTTCTAAAAAAAAAAATATTATCAAAATTGCCTGGTTTTTTCTGTTTATGTACCAAGGAAGCAGAAAGTGGAAAGAGATGTCAAATCATAGTTTGCCATTCCTGCCCAACAACTAAATAATATGACAAAATTTGTTTCTTCCGATTTATGAAAATGTTATACAATAAATAAATAATGTAGTTATTTTATTTGTGAACAGGCATAACGTTAGGTGAAGAGACGTGTTATAGCTTAATTAGAGCTTATGCCCCCAATGGATAAACCCGATTATATTATAGCTGTTTCTAAAAAAAAAAATATTATCAAAATTGCCTTGTTTTTTCTGTTTATGTACCAAGGAAGCAGAAAGTGGAAAGAGATGTCAAATCATAGTTTGCCATTCCTGCCCATCAACTAAATAATATGACAAAATTTGTTTCTTCCGATTTATGAAAATGTTATACAATAAATAAATAATGTAGTTATTTTATTTGTGAACAGGCATAACGTTAGGTGAAGAGACGTGTTATAGCTTAATTAGAGCTTATGCCCCCAATGGATAAACCCGATTATATTATAGCTGTTTCTAAAAAAAAAAATATTATCAAAATTGCCTTGTTTTTTCTGTTTATGTACCAAGGAAGCAGAAAGTGGAAAGAGATGTCAAATCATAGTTTGCCATTCCTGCCCATCAACTAAATAATATGACAAAATTTGTTTCTTCCGATTTATGAAAATGTTATACAATAAATAAATAATGTAGTTATTTTATTTGTGAACAGGCATAACGTTAGGTGAAGAGACGTGTTATAGCTTAATTAGAGCTTATGCCCCCAATGGATAAACCCGATTATATTATAGCTGTTTCTAAAAAAAAAAATATTATCAAAATTGCCTTGTTTTTTCTGTTTATGTACCAAGGAAGCAGAAAGTGGAAAGAGATGTCGAATCATAGTTTGCCATTCCTGCCCAACAACTAAATAATATGACAAAATTTGTTTCTTCCGATTTATGAAAATGTTATACAATAAATAAATAATGTAGTTATTTTATTTGTGAACAGGCATAACGTTAGGTGAAGAGACGTGTTATAGCTTAATTAGAGCTTATGCCCCCAATGGATAAACCCGATTATATTATAGCTGTTTCTAAAAAAAAAAATATTATCAAAATTGCCTGGTTTTTTCTGTTTATGTACCAAGGAAGCAGAAAGTGGAAAGAGATGTCAAATCATAGTTTGCCATTCCTGCCCAACAACTAAATAATATGACAAAATTTGTTTCTTCCGATTTATGAAAATGTTATACAATAAATAAATAATGTAGTTATTTTATTTGTGAACAGGCATAACGTTAGGTGAAGAGACGTGTTATAGCTTAATTAGAGCTTATGCCCCCAATGGATAAACCCGATTATATTATAGCTGTTTCTAAAAAAAAAAATATTATCAAAATTGCCTTGTTTTTTCTGTTTATGTACCAAGGAAGCAGAAAGTGGAAAGAGATGTCAAATCATAGTTTGCCATTCCTGCCCATCAACTAAATAATATGACAAAATTTGTTTCTTCCGATTTATGAAAATGTTATACAATAAATAAATAATGTAGTTATTTTATTTGTGAACAGGCATAACGTTAGGTGAAGAGACGTGTTATAGCTTAATTAGAGCTTATGCCCCCAATGGATAAACCCGATTATATTATAGCTGTTTCTAAAAAAAAAAATATTATCAAAATTGCCTTGTTTTTTCTGTTTATGTACCAAGGAAGCAGAAAGTGGAAAGAGATGTCGAATCATAGTTTGCCATTCCTGCCCAACAACTAAATAATATGACAAAATTTGTTTCTTCCGATTTATGAAAATGTTATACAATAAATAAATAATGTAGTTATTTTATTTGTGAACAGGCATAACGTTAGGTGAAGAGACGTGTTATAGCTTAATTAGAGCTTATGCCCCCAATGGATAAACCCGATTATATTATAGCTGTTTCTAAAAAAAAAATACTATCAAAATTGCCTTGTTTTTTCTGTTTATGTACCAAGGAAGCAGAAAGTGGAAAGAGATGTCGAATCATAGTTTGCCATTCCTGCCCAACAACTAAATAATATGACAAAATTTGTTTCTTCCGATTTATGAAAATGTTATACAATAAATAAATAATGTAGTTATTTTATTTGTGAACAGGCATAACGTTAGGTGAAGAGACGTGTTATAGCTTAATTAGAGCTTATGCCCCCAATGGATAAACCCGATTATATTATACATGTTTCTAAAAAAAAAAATACTATCAAAATTGCCTTGTTTTTTCTGTTTATGTACCAAGGAAGCAGAAAGTGGAAAGAGATGTCGAATCATAGTTTGCCATTCCTGCCCAACAACTAAATAATATGTCAAAATTTGTTTCTTCCGATTTATGAAAATGTTATACAATAAATAAATAATGTAGTTATTTTATTTGTGAACAGGCATAACGTTAGGTGAAGAGACGTGTTATAGCTTAATTAGAGCTTATGCCCCCAATGGATAAACCCGATTATATTATAGCTGTTTCTAAAAAAAAAAATATTATCAAAATTGCCTTGTTTTTTCTGTTTATGTACCAAGGAAGCAGAAAGTGGAAAGAGATGTCGAATCATAGTTTGCCATTCCTGCCCAACAACTAAATAATATGACAAAATTTGTTTCTTCCGATTTATGAAAATGTTATACAATAAATAAATAATGTAGTTATTTTATTTGTGAACAGGCATAACGTTAGGTGAAGAGACGTGTTATAGCTTAATTAGAGCTTATGCCCCCAATGGATAAACCCGATTATATTATAGCTGTTTCTAAAAAAAAAAATACTATCAAAATTGCCTTGTTTTTTCTGTTTATGTACCAAGGAAGCAGAAAGTGGAAAGAGATGTCAAATCATAGTTTGCCATTCCTGCCCATCAACTAAATAATATGACAAAATTTGTTTCTTCCGATTTATGAAAATGTTATACAATAAATAAATAATGTAGTTATTTTATTTGTGAACAGGCATAACGTTAGGTGAAGAGACGTGTTATAGCTTAATTAGAGCTTATGCCCCCAATGGATAAACCCGATTATATTATACATGTTTCTAAAAAAAAAAATACTATCAAAATTGCCTTGTTTTTTCTGTTTATGTACCAAGGAAGCAGAAAGTGGAAAGAGATGTCGAATCATAGTTTGCCATTCCTGCCCAACAACTAAATAATATGTCAAAATTTGTTTCTTCCGATTTATGAAAATGTTATACAATAAATAAATAATGTAGTTATTTTATTTGTGAACAGGCATAACGTTAGGTGAAGAGACGTGTTATAGCTTAATTAGAGCTTATGCCCCCAATGGATAAACCCGATTATATTATAGCTGTTTCTAAAAAAAAAAATATTATCAAAATTGCCTTGTTTTTTCTGTTTATGTACCAAGGAAGCAGAAAGTGGAAAGAGATGTCGAATCATAGTTTGCCATTCCTGCCCAACAACTAAATAATATGACAAAATTTGTTTCTTCCGATTTATGAAAATGTTATACAATAAATAAATAATGTAGTTATTTTATTTGTGAACAGGCATAACGTTAGGTGAAGAGACGTGTTAAAGCTTAATTAGAGCTTATGCCCCCAATGGATAAACCCGATTATATTATAGCTGTTTCTAAAAAAAAAAATATTATCAAAATTGCCTTGTTTTTTCTGTTTATGTACCAAGGAAGCAGAAAGTGGAAAGAGATGTCGAATCATAGTTTGCCATTCCTGCCCATCAACTAAATAATATGACAAAATTTGTTTCTTCCGATTTATGAAAATGTTATACAATAAATAAATAATGTAGTTATTTTATTTGTGAACAGGCATAACGTTAGGTGAAGAGACGTGTTATAGCTTAATTAGAGCTTATGCCCCCAATGGATAAACCCGATTATATTATAGATGTTTCTAAAAAAAAAAATATTATCAAAATTGCCTTGTTTTTTCTGTTTATGTACCAAGGAAGCAGAAAGTGGAAAGAGATGTCGAATCATAGTTTGCCATTCCTGCCCAACAACTAAATAATATGACAAAATTTGTTTCTTCCGATTTATGAAAATGTTATACAATAAATAAATAATGTAGTTATTTTATTTGTGAACAGGCATAACGTTAGGTGAAGAGACGTGTTATAGCTTAATTAGAGCTTATGCCCCCAATGGATAAACCCGATTATATTATAGCTGTTTCTAAAAAAAAAAATATCAAAATTGCCTTGTTTTTTCTGTTTATGTACCAAGGAAGCAGAAAGTGGAAAGAGATGTCGAATCATAGTTTGCCATTCCTGCCCAACAACTAAATAATATGACAAAATTTGTTTCTTCCGATTTATGAAAATGTTATACAATAAATAAATAATGTAGTTATTTTATTTGTGAACAGGCATAACGTTAGGTGAAGAGACGTGTTATAGCTTAATTAGAGCTTATGCCCCCAATGGATAAACCCGATTATATTATAGCTGTTTCTAAAAAAAAAAATATTATCAAAATTGCCTGGTTTTTTCTGTTTATGTACCAAGGAAGCAGAAAGTGGAAAGAGATGTCAAATCATAGTTTGCCATTCCTGCCCAACAACTAAATAATATGACAAAATTTGTTTCTTCCGATTTATGAAAATGTTATACAATAAATAAATAATGTAGTTATTTTATTTGTGAACAGGCATAACGTTAGGTGAATTGACGTGTTATAGCTTAATTAGAGCTTATGCCCCCAATGGATAAACCCGATTATATTATAGCTGTTTCTAAAAAAAAAAATATTATCAAAATTGCCTTGTTTTTTCTGTTTATGTACCAAGGAAGCAGAAAGTGGAAAGAGATGTCAAATCATAGTTTGCCATTCCTGCCCATCAACTAAATAATATGACAAAATTTGTTTCTTCCGATTTATGAAAATGTTATACAATAAATAAATAATGTAGTTATTTTATTTGTGAACAGGCATAACGTTAGGTGAAGAGACGTGTTATAGCTTAATTAGAGCTTATGCCCCCAATGGATAAACCCGATTATATTATAGCTGTTTCTAAAAAAAAAAATATTATCAAAATTGCCTTGTTTTTTCTGTTTATGTACCAAGGAAGCAGAAAGTGGAAAGAGATGTCGAATCATAGTTTGCCATTCCTGCCCAACAACTAAATAATATGACAAAATTTGTTTCTTCCGATTTATGAAAATGTTATACAATAAATAAATAATGTAGTTATTTTATTTGTGAACAGGCATAACGTTAGGTGAAGAGACGTGTTATAGCTTAATTAGAGCTTATGCCCCCAATGGATAAACCCGATTATATTATAGCTGTTTCTAAAAAAAAAAATACTATCAAAATTGCCTTGTTTTTTCTGTTTATGTACCAAGGAAGCAGAAAGTGGAAAGAGATGTCGAATCATAGTTTGCCATTCCTGCCCAACAACTAAATAATATGACAAAATTTGTTTCTTCCGATTTATGAAAATGTTATACAATAAATAAATAATGTAGTTATTTTATTTGTGAACAGGCATAACGTTAGGTGAAGAGACGTGTTATAGCTTAATTAGAGCTTATGCCCCCAATGGATAAACCCGATTATATTATAGCTGTTTCTAAAAAAAAAAATATTATCAAAATTGCCTTGTTTTTTCTGTTTATGTACCAAGGAAGCAGAAAGTGGAAAGAGATGTCGAATCATAGTTTGCCATTCCTGCCCAACAACTAAATAATATGACAAAATTTGTTTCTTCCGATTTATGAAAATGTTATACAATAAATAAATAATGTAGTTATTTTATTTGTGAACAGGCATAACGTTAGGTGAAGAGACGTGTTATAGCTTAATTAGAGCTTATGCCCCCAATGGATAAACCCGATTATATTATAGCTGTTTCTAAAAAAAAAAATATTATCAAAATTGCCTTGTTTTTTCTGTTTATGTACCAAGGAAGCAGAAAGTGGAAAGAGATGTCGAATCATAGTTTGCCATTCCTGCCCAACAACTAAATAATATGTCAAAATTTGTTTCTTCCGATTTATGAAAATGTTATACAATAAATAAATAATGTAGTTATTTTATTTGTGAACAGGCATAACGTTAGGTGAAGAGACGTGTTATAGCTTAATTAGAGCTTATGCCCCCAATGGATAAACCCGATTATATTATAGCTGTTTCTAAAAAAAAAAATATTATCAAAATTGCCTTGTTTTTTCTGTTTATGTACCAAGGAAGCAGAAAGTGGAAAGAGATGTCGAATCATAGTTTGCCATTCCTGCCCAACAACTAAATAATATGACAAAATTTGTTTCTTCCGATTTATGAAAATGTTATACAATAAATAAATAATGTAGTTATTTTATTTGTGAACAGGCATAACGTTAGGTGAAGAGACGTGTTAAAGCTTAATTAGAGCTTATGCCCCCAATGGATAAACCCGATTATATTATAGCTGTTTCTAAAAAAAAAAATATTATCAAAATTGCCTTGTTTTTTCTGTTTATGTACCAAGGAAGCAGAAAGTGGAAAGAGATGTCGAATCATAGTTTGCCATTCCTGCCCATCAACTAAATAATATGACAAAATTTGTTTCTTCCGATTTATGAAAATGTTATACAATAAATAAATAATGTAGTTATTTTATTTGTGAACAGGCATAACGTTAGGTGAAGAGACGTGTTATAGCTTAATTAGAGCTTATGCCCCCAATGGATAAACCCGATTATATTATAGATGTTTCTAAAAAAAAAAATATTATCAAAATTGCCTTGTTTTTTCTGTTTATGTACCAAGGAAGCAGAAAGTGGAAAGAGATGTCGAATCATAGTTTGCCATTCCTGCCCAACAACTAAATAATATGACAAAATTTGTTTCTTCCGATTTATGAAAATGTTATACAATAAATAAATAATGTAGTTATTTTATTTGTGAACAGGCATAACGTTAGGTGAAGAGACGTGTTATAGCTTAATTAGAGCTTATGCCCCCAATGGATAAACCCGATTATATTATAGCTGTTTCTAAAAAAAAAATATCAAAATTGCCTTGTTTTTTCTGTTTATGTACCAAGGAAGCAGAAAGTGGAAAGAGATGTCGAATCATAGTTTGCCATTCCTGCCCAACAACTAAATAATATGTCAAAATTTGTTTCTTCCGATTTATGAAAATGTTATACAATAAATAAATAATGTAGTTATTTTATTTGTGAACAGGCATAACGTTAGGTGAAGAGACGTGTTATAGCTTAATTAGAGCTTATGCCCCCAATGGATAAACCCGATTATATTATAGCTGTTTCTAAAAAAAAAAATATTATCAAAATTGCCTGGTTTTTTCTGTTTATGTACCAAGGAAGCAGAAAGTGGAAAGAGATGTCAAATCATAGTTTGCCATTCCTGCCCAACAACTAAATAATATGACAAAATTTGTTTCTTCCGATTTATGAAAATGTTATACAATAAATAAATAATGTAGTTATTTTATTTGTGAACAGGCATAACGTTAGGTGAATTGACGTGTTATAGCTTAATTAGAGCTTATGCCCCCAATGGATAAACCCGATTATATTATAGCTGTTTCTAAAAAAAAAAATATTATCAAAATTGCCTTGTTTTTTCTGTTTATGTACCAAGGAAGCAGAAAGTGGAAAGAGATGTCAAATCATAGTTTGCCACTCCTGCCCATCAACTAAATAATATGACAAAATTTGTTTCTTCCGATTTATGAAAATGTTATACAATAAATAAATAATGTAGTTATTTTATTTGTGAACAGGCATAACGTTAGGTGAAGAGACGTGTTATAGCTTAATTAGAGCTTATGCCCCCAATGGATAAACCCGATTATATTATAGCTGTTTCTAAAAAAAAAAATATTATCAAAATTGCCTTGTTTTTTCTGTTTATGTACCAAGGAAGCAGAAAGTGGAAAGAGATGTCGAATCATAGTTTGCCATTCCTGCCCAACAACTAAATAATATGACAAAATTTGTTTCTTCCGATTTATGAAAATGTTATACAATAAATAAATAATGTAGTTATTTTATTTGTGAACAGGCATAACGTTAGGTGAAGAGACGTGTTATAGCTTAATTAGAGCTTATGCCCCCAATGGATAAACCCGATTATATTATAGCTGTTTCTAAAAAAAAAAATACTATCAAAATTGCCTTGTTTTTTCTGTTTATGTACCAAGGAAGCAGAAAGTGGAAAGAGATGTCGAATCATAGTTTGCCATTCCTGCCCAACAACTAAATAATATGACAAAATTTGTTTCTTCCGATTTATGAAAATGTTATACAATAAATAAATAATGTAGTTATTTTATTTGTGAACAGGCATAACGTTAGGTGAAGAGACGTGTTATAGCTTAATTAGAGCTTATGCCCCCAATGGATAAACCCGATTATATTATAGCTGTTTCTAAAAAAAAAAATATTATCAAAATTGCCTTGTTTTTTCTGTTTATGTACCAAGGAAGCAGAAAGTGGAAAGAGATGTCGAATCATAGTTTGCCATTCCTGCCCAACAACTAAATAATATGACAAAATTTGTTTCTTCCGATTTATGAAAATGTTATACAATAAATAAATAATGTAGTTATTTTATTTGTGAACAGGCATAACGTTAGGTGAAGAGACGTGTTATAGCTTAATTAGAGCTTATGCCCCCAATGGATAAACCCGATTATATTATAGCTGTTTCTAAAAAAAAAAATATTATCAAAATTGCCTTGTTTTTTCTGTTTATGTACCAAGGAAGCAGAAAGTGGAAAGAGATGTCGAATCATAGTTTGCCATTCCTGCCCAACAACTAAATAATATGACAAAATTTGTTTCTTCCGATTTATGAAAATGTTATACGGGTCATTCCACGTCAAATCGACCAATAGTTGGACTCGACCCCTTTTGATTTTGTTAAACTGAACGCAACCACTTAATATTATGTAGTCTGTATCTGTCAATGTAATCTGTATCTGTCAATGTAGTCTGTTATAATAATTGTGTAGCCCCTGTCTTTTCCAAGAAATTGAGCGGTTCGCACCATTGTCTAACTCAGCTGTTTTATTTATTTCTCTTTACTAAATTCCTACTCTAAAATAGTTTGTAACAGGTTATGGGCCCAGACGCCCGGATAGAAATAGGGAAGTAGGATTAATAAAGTGAAAGGCATCACGTTGATGCAAATTGATTTCGTGATACGTCGCGACGTCATTAACTTTTCAGCTTACAATGGCGGACCCCCGTTTTGCTCAAATTGATCGTTTGGCGGGCCGTGATAATTATCCTACATGGAGTTTCGCGGTGAAAACCTTTTTAGAGCATGAAGATTTGTGGAAATGTGTCGAGACATCGGGCATGGCTTTTACGAAGACCGAAGATACGAAGGCAAGGTCAAAAATAGTCCTTCTAGTTGACCCTATGAACTATGTTCATATCCAGGATGCCACCACGGCTAAGGAGGTATGGGATAACCTGAGAAAGGCTTTTGATGACTCCGGCTTGTTGAGGAAGGTAGGTCTTCTGCGAGAACTAATTACAACAGATCTGGAAAGTTGTGGTAGTGTTGAGAACTATGTCAACAAAATCATCACATGTGCACACAAGCTTCGTAATATAAAATTCATTGTAGATGATGAGGGGCTCGGCACACTATTATTAGCCGGGTTACCAGAGTCATATAGGCCTATGATTATGGCTATGGAAAGCTCAGGTGTGTCCATCACTGCTGATTTAGTTAAAACAAAGATTTTACAGGATGTAAAGTCTCCAGACAACTCATCTGTTTTTTTTTCAAATTTCCACAAAGGCAAGGCAAAGAATAGTAAATGTTCAGGTTCTAAAGCAAATAGTAAAGGTCCCAGGTGCTTTAGGTGCAATAGGCATGGTCATTTAGCCAAATTTTGTGCCTCAAACAGCTCAAATCAAAAGAATAAGTCTGAAACTATTAATACTTCTTCTAGCTATGTTGCAGCGTTTCCAGCCTCACCAGGCCTAGAGAGTGGATGCTGGTACATTGATTCAGGAGCTGCAATGCACATGACAAACAAGAGAGATTGGCTTTATGACTACGGACCTGCTTTAGTAACAAACATTAAAGTTGCAGACAACAAAATATTAACAGTAAAAGGCTGTGGTAAAGTAAATATAGAAACATATGATGGTGAAAGTGAATTAAAAATTGGTACAATACAAGTAAAAAATGTTTTATATGTGCCAGATTTGGCTGTTAATCTTCTGTCAGTCCGCCAAATGACACAGAATAACTGTCAAGTAAAATTTAGTAAGAATACATGTAATGTTTATAAAGAGTCTAAATTAATTCTCACTGGATATATAAAGAACAATTTATATGTGGTTCATAATGAAACTTATGCTTTGATGTCATCTGTACATCTATGGCATCAAAGGATGGGTCATCTAAATTATAATGATCTTCAGAAACTTAATGAGTCTACAGAAGGAGCAGATATAGAATCAAGTAGAGAGGAGCATGTGGTATGTAATACTTGCTTAAAAGGTAAGCAAACAAGGCAACCATTCAAACATGCTGGCACAAGGGCTTCCGCCCTCCTGGAGTTGGTGCATTCAGACGTATGTGGGCCAATGGAGGAAAAGTCTCTCGGTGGTGCCAGATATTATGTCACTTTTGTCGACGATTGGTCTAGAAAGGTATTTGTTTACTTTATCAGCTCTAAATCACAAGTACTCGAAAAGTTTAAAGATTTTAAGCTACTAGTAGAGAATCAATTAAATGCTAAAATTAAAACACTAAGATCTGACAATGGAAAGGAGTATGTCAATGAAGCATTTGATAAGGTTTGTAGGGATTCTGGTATCAAACGTCAACTCACTATACCCTATACCCCCGAACAGAACGGCATGAGTGAGAGGATGAACCGAACTTTAACAGAACGTGCTAAATGTATGCTTATTAATTCTGGCCTACCTAAGAAGTTTTGGGCTGAGGCAGTAGCCACCGCTGCATATGTTATCAATCGCTCACCAACAAAGTCTTTACAATATAAAACTCCTGAGGAATTATGGTCCGGCATTAAACCTAATATCAGTAACATTAAAGTGTTTGGTTGCAGAGCTATGATGCATGTGCCAAAGGAGAAGAGGTTAAAATGGGACTGTAAGTCAAAAGAGGTTATATTTGTAGGTTATTGTTTAGAGTCCAAGGGTTATAGATTGTTTGACAAAACTGAAGGAAAAGTAATGAGAAGCAGAGATGTAATGTTCCTAGAAGAAAGTGTAAATAAAGATTTTGCTTTTCTACCACTTACTGAATCGCAAGTAGTTATAAATGAAGATAATTTAGATGATACTACTGACATGACTTTAAAGGAAATTGATAGTGCAGTCTGTGCAAGTGATGATGATTATGTCCCGGAGCATTCTATATCCAGGAGTGAATCACCTATAAACAGAATTAATTTAAGGCCTAGAAAACACAGAGCTATGCCTACCTTTCTCTGTCAGAATGAAATTGAGAAATCTATTGAGCCAGATCCTGAAACATTGGAGCAAGCCTTGCAATGTGAAAACTCACAAAAATGGATAAGTGCCATGGATGATGAATACAATTCATTATTGGAAAATAATACATGGACTCTGTCAAAACTCCCTTATGGAAGGGTTGCTATTCCCTGCAGATGGGTATTTAAAACTAAAATAGATGGCGATGGAAACGTCACAAGATATAAGGCGAGGTTGGTTATAAAAGGTTATCAGCAGGAACAATATATAGATTACAATGAAGTCTACGCACCTGTTGTGAGATTAAGTTCCATTAGATACCTGCTTGCAATAGCAGCTAAATATCAGCTCAAGATAGAACAGCTGGATGCTGTCACAGCATTTTTACAGGGTGACATAGATGTGGAGCTATACATGTCACAACCATCCAGATATGATAATGGGACAAAAGAAGTTTGCAAATTGAATAAATCAATATATGGTTTGAAGCAAGCCAGTAGAACTTGGAACAAAAAGCTTGATAATTTTTTGAGTAGTATTGGATTTTCAAAATCGAATGTAGATCCTTGTGTCTACTATAAATATGAAAATGAACATGTTATGTTTATAACTATATATGTTGATGACATTTTGTTGTTTCACAACTGTCAGGAGTCAGCAAACAATATAAAAGTAAAAATGAAGAATAATTTCAAAATGAATGAGCTTGGAATTGCTTATTGTTATATTGGACTTTGTATTTCATACAGTTCAGAAGGAATAGCCATTGATCAAACTAGGTACATAGAAAATACATTAAGACGTTTTGGTATGGAACAATGTAACTCAGTAGGAACTCCAATGGAACCGAATATAAAGTTTTCAAGTTCTGAAAAATTTGAAAGTATACCTTACCAGGAAGCCACTGGCTGCTTATTATACATCTCACAAGGAACAAGGCCAGATATATGCTATGCAGTGCATACATTATGTCGATATAATAGTTCTCATACAGAAGAGCATTGGAATGCTGTTAAGAGGTTATTTCGATACTTACAAGGTACAAAGTATCTACAGCTTGTATACAAAAGTAATGTTGATGAAGAAATTACTGGATACTCAGACTCTGATTGGGCTTCCTGTACTGAAGACAGAAAATCATGTACTGGGTACATTTTTAATTTCCAGGGTGCAGCGATATCTTGGAATTCAAAAAGGCAGCAAACTGTTGCCTTGTCTACTACTGAGGCAGAGTATATGGCGCTCTCAGCTGCTACTCAAGAAGCTATGTGGCTGAGACAGTTGCACTGTGAACTGTGGCCTTCTTTAAAGGTTACACCTATTACTTTGTACTGTGATAATCAAAGTGCTATTAAACTTACAGGTACTTACAGTTATCATGCTAGGAGTAAACACATTGATGTTCGTCACCACTATCTGAGGAACAAAGTTGAATGTGGTGATGTCAAGATTGAATATGTGGGCACTGATTCGATGGTTGCTGACTGCCTCACCAAAGCCCTACCGAAGCCCAAACACCAGCACTTCCTCATCGCTATGGGTTTGCGTTCAAGGGAGGCTGTTAAACTGAACGCAACCACTTAATATTATGTAGTCTGTATCTGTCAATGTAATCTGTATCTGTCAATGTAGTCTGTTATAATAATTGTATAGCCCCTGTCTTTTCCAAGAAATTGAGCGGTTCGCACCATTGTCTAACTCAGCTGTTTTATTTATTTCTCTTTACTAAATTCCTACTCTAAATTCTAAAATAGTTTGTAACAGATTTGGATAAATTTTGGTCAGAAGTTTTCTTTTATCCTATAACGAAGTTCTGCCAAAGGAAAAAAATTAAAAATTTTTTTTTCAAAAGTTATGCAAAATCCAAAATTTCACTATTTTCCATATTTTTTAAATTTATGTTTCAAAAATCTCGAAAACTATTGCAATTAAAAAAATCGCTTATGGTAAACTTCAAAGGGGACACTTGGGGCTATAAAAAATAAAAAAAATCCAAAATTTTTTTTTGAAAAATCTCCAATTTGTGAAATTTTGAATTTTTGAAAATTGTCAAAATTGACCGTCGACAATAAATTTTTGGCTCAAATTTTTTTGTGTACTACCTTGTACCAATCCTAAAAGATCCTGAAATTTTCGGAACTGTGTTTTTTGTTTTTTCAAAAATATGAATTTTTGAAATTTGTAAAAAAAAAAATTTTTGGATTTTTTTTTTTAATCAGTTTGGCAAATCGCGTAATTTTGATATTTTGAACAGTTGAAATTTCATTTAGTGGCATAATGATGAGAAAAAAAACATTAATGATATTTGTTTATTATTGGTTATTAATTTATTTAATAGGGCTTTTTACGTGTAAGTTTACTTGACATTCTGTTACGAAAAATTTTTTTTCTTCAATTCTTCAGTTACTGTTGTTGCTCCTTTTCTTTTTCTTAACCTGAAAAATGATAATATGACTTAAATCTTTAAACCCAAACTTAAAATAGATAAAGTACTAACAGAAATTTCAGATTTTTACCTGCTTTTAATATATGGTTCTTCAACGAACTCGTAGATATCTGTATTTTTTAACCGAAAATCCTTTCCTTCCTCAGATGAGGATGAGGTTTTTACTCTCATCACATCATTTGAAATGGGAATAGCGGCATGACAATTTCGGATTCCTTGTACTGGCAGAGCATTTTTAAATCTCTGGTTAAGTTTTTTTTGAGTACGCTGAATCTGCTCATTTGAAACAAAGTCACAATTGATTCCGTGAACATTTTCTTTTGCCCATTGGAATAGCTCATCAGGTGTTTGAATTTGGTCGTCAGCTTTAGATTGGAGGTTGGCTCTGTCAACCTTCCGTTTTAATGTTCCGCCTAAACCATCACTTGGACCTTTTCCATGTGAAGTTGCAAAATAATGCCATTCCGCTGGTATTTGAAAATCTTCCTCATGATGCAGCAAGTTCAGCAAATTGTACCGATTTTTATATTGAGATGCTGCACCATCCGAAAAATAAATTATTTTAGAAATGTCTGGGATTTTATTTTTCAGAAACGATGTCAGTACTTCCTGGAAACTATAAACTGCTGTTGTATTATGCGTCAAGTTGTCTGAAATGATTATCAAATTTAGAGGTACTATATTGTCGACATTTTCATCAATGGATCTATAATAGCAAGCAAATGGATGGATTGTCGCTTGACTATTATTCCAATAAGCTCCTTGGACACTGTTTTGAAGTAAAAATGAGTAATTTTCTGAGAAGTCAGCAACAACAAGTACTTGTCCAACTTCGAGATTATTTTTCGTAGTTTGAAAAAATTCAGCCTGTTGACGAGCAATAAAATCATGCTGAAGGAATTTTGGAATAGATTCTACCAAATTATCAACGAAATCATCAGTTGATTTCACAATCGTTTCCAAAGAACATCGATCTACTTGAGTCCATTGTTTATACGTTATTTCATCTACAAAGTTATCATTGCAAATATTTTCGATCGTTCTTCTTAATTCGGTCGAGCCAGGACAGTTACTACAGGTTCCCAAATAGCAGTCACTCGTAGGCCGAGGACAAATAACCATTTTCAAGCAATCTCGATATGAAGAAAACGGTTGACTTTCATCGCTACATTTTAATTTGTCAAGTTTTGCACCATGAAATGACAGTTTAAAATTTTCGTGAATGAGACAGACACAAACTACGTGAGTGCCAGATGAACCTGCTAGAACACATTCCCCCTGAATGCAGACTAGCAAATTTTGAAAAACTGACTTTTTCAAATGGGTATTTCTGCTTGAACAATTGATAAATTTCATTTAAATTACCCAAAATCAGCCGTTTTTGTTTTGGAACCCGTTGACCAATCTCATGAACAGATTTAAATTCTTTTTTACCTGGTAACTCTCTACTTACATCTTGATTTCGATAAAATTGTTGAATTTTCTCTTCAGTAGTTTTTAATAATGAATGACCTTTGTTTCTTTGTGGAGTGAATAGAATGCCATCTTCACTGACTTTTTGTTTTACTTTTTTCACCATGTATGTAGATGCTTCAAAAACATCAACAATTTTTTCTGTTGACCAACTTAAAGGCAAAACAGATAAAATCTGTAATTTTTCACTCACTTTGCTGCAGTTATTAAATTTTTCTTTTAGCTGATTTATTATTTCTTTTCCGGTTAATTTAGGAGTATCGTCAATATTCAATTGTTTATTTTTAATTGTGTCAGAATCATTTTCCATAAGATGTTCAAAGCATGATTGCAGTTTCGATGTCATCTCATGATATTTCCGTTGAGCGTATGTTTTTGATCGATCTAAATCTTTTTTTTTTACAGGTGATAAATTAAAAATTTTGGCAATAGAATTAAGGCGATCTAGATGTATTTCAGTAGGTGTAAAAGTTTCACCGGTTGAGCTGCACATTTCAGATGTTGAAGTTGTCACATTTGACAACTGCAAGTTCTCAGATAAATTAGAGGACATTTTTTCGTCCACCAGGCTTTGAATTAATATTGGAGTTCCTACTTGGTCAGGTGTTTCGGATGGTTTTGATGATTTGGAAACGGAATCTTCAGAGACACTCTCAACTAGTTGACTTTCTTCGACATTCACAGTTTTTTCAAATATTTCAACTTCATTTTGATGTTCTGGTAATTCACTATAGACTCTTTTAGTACACGAAATGCATAGTTTACTTCCCGGTATAATGGAAGGTAACCTAATCTTACACTGTTCGAACAATTTTAAACTGACTGGTCTCAAAGATTTACGAACTATACTGTCATGAAGTTTAAAGGGATCAGCACAAGATTTTTGATTTGAAGTATATTTGATACGATACTGTTTGTCATGTTGAGAGCAAATAAAACTAACATCTGTACCACTTCTAGAATTCAGAGTAATCTGATCTTCGTCAGAAAAATCTTTGCAATTAATAAATTTTTCTTCAGAGCATATTTCATTCTAAAATAATCCAATCGAACACTTTTTATTTTCCATCACTAATCTCTTATTTTTTCTGCACTCAAAATTTTAACTAGATAATGTCCTCAAATTAAACACTTGATAAGATAATTGTTATAAGTTTAGAATTTGAAGAAAGAGTTATTTCTAGACACTTAGAATGATGACTGTCTTCGAAATAAAAATCAGAAAGGTTAACTTTATCTTACACGTAAAGATTCAAACGTCACGCCACAGATGTCACCACTTCTTCTACTTTAACATCAAATGATAATACAGGTGTCAGTATCATTTTATAAGTGTTTGCGTTGTCGTATAAACACTATATAACACTATATATATAATAATAAAACTTGTATGATCTCAACGATGTATATAATTCGTAAAAAATAAACCGCGGCGTCGGCAGCGAGTTGCACGTGTGTCGCTTAAGAAATCGTGGGCCGTACTGGTGGCGGAGCGCGCTGTGGAATGCGCGTGCCTCGCCCCCCGCCTGCCGCGGAGAACAATAGACTCGGTCTAAACGTAGAAGTTGGTAAGTACATTTTTAATAATTTAATTTTATAATTTATTTTGGTAATTTCTATTTCAGCTACCAATGACGACGAGGACGCCACAATTTTTTTTACGAGTTTTATTTTGAAAATGATCCCAAAAAATGTCATTAATGTTTTTTTTCTCATCATTATGCCACTAAATGAAATTTCAACTGTTCAAAATATCAAAATTACGCGATTAGCCAAACTGAATAAAAAAAAAAAAAATTTAAAAAAAATTTTTTTAACAAATTTCAAAAATTCATATTTTTGAAAAAACAAAAAACACAATTCCAAAAATTTCAGGATCTTTTAAGATTGGTACAAGGTAGTACACAAAAAAATTTGAGCCAAAAATTTATTGTCGACGGTCAATTTTGACAATTTTCAAAAATTCAAAATTTCACAAATTGGAGATTTTTCAAAAAAAAATTTTTGAATTTTTTTTTTAATAGCCCCAAGTATCCCCTTTGAAGTTTACCATAAGCGATTTTTTTAATTGCAATAGTTTTCGAGATTTTTGAAACATAAATTTAAAAAATATGGAAAATAGTGAAATTTTGGATTTTGCATAACTTTTGAAAAAAAATTTTTTAATTTTTTTCCTTTGGCAGAACTTCGTTATAGGATAAAAGAAAACTTCTGACTAAAATTTATCCAAATCGAAAGGGGTCGAGTCCAACTATTGGTCGATTTGACGTGGAATGACCCATATGTTATTAAATTTATGTTCTAAATACTTTTAATTTCCGACTACGTCTCTTTGGAGCAAAAGTATATTAAAAAAACTTACCAATAAATCTTCTCTTTACTACACTATTAAATAAAACTAAGAAATAACAAATATATATATATATAAGATTATATTTCTTTTTATATGGAATTGATTCAAAAAAACAATTGTGTTGCTCTGAAAACGAGGATATTTATTTTATTATCAACACACTATACCAATTACATTATTCTAAACCTAAATAACACTACCTGAAAACAAGGAAACGACATTAAAAGTTAATTATAAAATTATCAATTCCTTTTTAGAACAATTTCACAATCAAACAATACTGAATTTAATAACGATGACTTTTCACTTGTCAAACTTCTTCCAACCACGATGGGTGATGGCGCCATCTAGTACATAACAAAGTAACATGCAAGTTTCTTTACATATACATAAACTACACTAAACTACTGATCCAAATACTTTTGACGACTCATTGGTCTAGTGGTTAGTACCCCTGACTGCGAATCCATGGGTCCCGGGTTCGATCCCCGGCTGAGGCGAACATCGATGTGATGAGCATTTGGTGTTGTTCTTAGGTCTTGGGTGTTTAAATATGTATTTATATGTATAATATGTATGTATATCCGTTGCCTAGTACCCATAATACAAGCTTCACCAGCTTAGCATGGGATTAGGTCAATTGGTGTGAATTGTCTTTAAAAATAAAAAATTAATTAAATCGAAAAACGCGTCCGTCTACGATCGTATTTTCCGCGCTTTTTTCTACGTAATATGTAAGTTAGGGACTTAATACTAGAGTTGCCACGAATAGTGATTTAGCCGAATACCAAATGTTCTGCAACGTTATCGGTCGAAGCGCCGAATATTCGGGCGCCGAACATTCGGCACTAAGTAAAGCGCCTCAACCCCCGTCAGGACCTCCCAGTTCTGGACACAGCACGAAAGATGGGGGCTCGCGAACGTGACATCCACAATCGATGCTCCGTTTGTTCGAACACACGTAGCTTCAGAGCCCCTGTTAGCCACTACCAAACAGTGCGCCGCTGCCCAAAAAATAAAATATGTTTATTATGGAATATAAGATACAGGTATCACTTATTACGTCATTAAATTTGAATCGGTAGACATCCCTACTCATCAGCAAAGAAGACAGAGAGTATAGGCCGAGAGAAAAAGCCGGCGTACAAAAACTCTCGGTACTCTTTTAAAATAGCAAATCATCAAACAACATTTGAAACAAATATCGCAAATTAATTAGAAGTAGCCTGTCTAGCACTACTCCCAGGCCCTTTTATCAACTAGATAATCGTTGACTTTATAGTAAGCCTTTTTACACAGCTTTTATTTAATACATTTCTTAAATTTATTGAAAGGCAGAGATAAAAGAGCCTCTGGGATTTTATTAAAGAAGAGTATCCCTTTCCCCAAAAAAGAATTACTAACTTTAGATAGTCTAGTACGGGGAAATTGCAGCCTGCGTTTGTTCCGTGTATTAACATTGTGCGTATGTTCTATTCTAGTAAACTTATCACTATTTTTGTATACATAAATAATATTTTCATAAATCCAATCCACCAACGCTTTTCCTCGTGGGATGGACTCCGGCGAACCCCCAGGCGACAGACTTTGCGACATTCCCAGCAATGACTAAATGTCTCGGGTGACTCCATTGCACCAGGCCTCCCAGTTCGTTTAGGAAGGCCTCAAATCAGCCAGGGAGCGATTGGGGGAGAAGTAAGTACTCGCGATACACATGTTGCTACCCAACTTTGCTGCCACATAGCCGTGGCCTTTTCGAACTGGGCCAATGCAGGGCGAGCCGTCTGCCGGTGTAACGATAATTGCGGCCAGACCGTCGAGGTCGCCAACCCAGTTCGTTTTCTCGGGTATTGAGTCTTCTTCTTCTCCCCATCCGGTACACTCTTGACAGAGCGGTCGTGATCGCTATGAAGTAGTGGTAATAGAAGAAGCAGATGTGATGCGCTTCACGACGTTTCGCCATCGTTGCCTATCAGAGCTCAGGGTATTGAGTAGGGCTCGGAAATTATACCAATGTTAATATTCCACTGCGCCAGAGTCTGGTACAGTAGGTTTGTGCAGCAGCGCAGTGGTTAAGGTTGCTATGATGAAGTAGGGCCATGTTAATTTGCTGCGGTTTCCATAACCTCCATACACGCATTGTTACGCGGAGACTTTACGGGCGTCTTTTTTTTAGGTGACGAGCGGCGCCTGGGTACCCTCACACTGGGAGCTGTGCAGCTGTTGCCACCTAGTCCGTGATCCGCTTTCCTACCGGCCTCGTTGCAGAGTAGGCACTTGGGTTTTGCGCTGCAGGAGGCTGCCCTGTGATCGGCAGTTGGCTACGATCGGTATCGGACATACGGCTAGCTACGTGCCCGACTTGTAAGCAGCGGAAACACCGTAGCTCTCTTGGTTTTGCAACACTAATATTTGCCGCAACCCATCCGACCAAGAAACCCCGCTAAGAGTGTCTTGGCGCCCGTTACCGGGCAGTTAGCCCAGGCTGCGCCAAGACCCGATCTAGCTAGGTCTAGCCGAGCACTCTCCCTTCGCCGCAATCGCCTCGCGCAATTCATCCGCTGTAACAGAGTCGTCCAGGCCAGAGATCTGGACATCGGCGCATCGGACGGGCCGGAAGATTATACATCTTGATTCTGTCACTCAGTACTATTTTGAGTCGGTTGGCTAAAATGTCGGCTTTTTCCCCACTGCCAGCTCCGGGGATCTGAATTATAGTGGCTCCTGTTGCCGCTGTGGCGAAACTTAACGCCCTCAATTCAACCCCCAACAAAGCGTGTATAACACACACACAATACAAAAAAGCGTCTATATCGCAAACAAGTCATTGTTGTGGAATCAGTGAACTCGACACAACTTTGGAAGAGTAGAGGCTTCGAAATGGTGACCTGGAGTGAATATCCTGACGGAGGAAAATTCTCAACGCAACGTCTGATAACACCAACAGAAAATACAATCAAAGCAACGGAGAACACAGCACTGCATACACAGAAAACCGGCAGCCATATTGAATCTCGTCGTGACGGCGCCCGCGCCGGTTTTTTTTTAAATGGAATCTCGCTGTTGGCCTTAAGGGCCTTTACAGCTCAGCTCGGGCTCAGCTGGGCCCGCGCCGGCCGGTGAGCTAGGCTACCATATAAAAAACTCTTTTGTTAATTTTTGCTATGGTTATTTTGTTGTAAAATTTTAATAAAAACTTGATCATGTAATTATTATTAGAGTGCCTAAAATTAATATTTTGTATTAATTTATTGTGTTTTATCAAATCTGAAGATAGAGACATCTATTGACACCATTTTTTTACGAAAAAGTTCCGTTCCATCATAGAGATGTCGCTAGCTTCGTCGTTACAACCTTTCGTCTTTATTTTTTCCTCTAGCCCCCTTTCGCAACGTGCGATAAGGTACTTCGTTCCGACTTTCTTCCGATTTATGAAAATGTTATACAATAAATAAATAATGTAGTTATTTTATTTGTGAACAGGCATAACGTTAGGTGAAGAGACGTGTTATAGCTTAATTAGAGCTTATGCCCCCAATGGACCCGATTATATTATAGCTGTTTCTAAAAAAAAAAATATTATCAAAATTGCCTTGTTTTTTCTGTTTATGTACCAAGGAAGCAGAAAGTGGAAAGAGATGTCGAATCATAGTTTGCCATTCCTGCCCAACAACTAAATAATATGACAAAATTTGTTTCTTCCGATTTATGAAAATGTTATACAATAAATAAATAATGTAGTTATTTTATTTGTGAGCAGGAATAACGTTAGGTGAAGAGACGTGTTATAGCTTAATTAGAGCTTATGCCCCCAATGGATAAACCCGATTATATTATAGCTGTTTCTAAAAAAAAAATATTATCAAAATTGCCTTGTTTTTTCTGTTTATGTACCAAGGAAGCAGAAAGTGGAAAGAGATGTCGAATCATAGTTTGCCATTCCTGCCCAACAACTAAATAATATGACAAAATTTGTTTCTTCCGATTTATGAAAATGTTATACAATAAATAAATAATGTAGTTATTTTATTTGTGAACAGGCATAACGTTAGGTGAAGAGACGTGTTATAGCTTAATTAGAGCTTATGCCCCCAATGGATAAACCCGATTATATTATAGCTGTTTCTAAAAAAAAAATATTATCAAAATTGCCTTGTTTTTTCTGTTTATGTACCAAGGAAGCAGAAAGTGGAAAGAGATGTCGAATCATAGTTTGCCATTCCTGCCCAACAACTAAATAATATGACAAAATTTGTTTCTTCCGATTTATGAAAATGTTATACAATAAATAAATAATGTAGTTATTTTATTTGTGAACAGGAATAACGTTAGGTGAAGAGACGTGTTATAGCTTAATTAGAGCTTATGCCCCCAATGGATAAACCCGATTATATTATAGCTGTTTCTAAAAAAAAAAATATTATCAAAATTGCCTTGTTTTTTCTGTTTATGTACCAAGGAAGCAGAAAGTGGAAAGAGATGTCGAATCATAGTTTGCCATTCCTGCCCAACAACTAAATAATATGACAAAATTTGTTTCTTCCGATTTATGAAAATGTTATACAATAAATAAATAATGTAGTTATTTTATTTGTGAACAGGCATAACGTTAGGTGAAGAGACGTGTTATAGCTTAATTAGAGCTTATGCCCCCAATGGATAAACCCGATTATAATATAGCTGTTTCTAAAAAAAAAAAAATTATCAAAATTGCCTTGTTTTTTCTGTTTATGTACCAAGGAAGCAGAAAGTGGAAAGAGATGTCGAATCATAGTTTGCCATTCCTGCCCAACAACTAAATAATATGACAAAATTTGTTTCTTCCGATTTATGAAAATGTTATACAATAAATAAATAATGTAGTTATTTTATTTGTGAACAGGCATAACGTTAGGTGAAGAGACGTGTTATAGCTTAATTAGAGCTTATGCCCCCAATGGATAAACCCGATTATATTATAGCTGTTTCTAAAAAAAAAAATACTATCAAAATTGCCTTGTTTTTTCTGTTTATGTACCAAGGAAGCAGAAAGTGGAAAGAGATGTCGAATCATAGTTTGCCATTCCTGCCCAACAACTAAATAATATGACAAAATTTGTTTCTTCCGATTTATGAAAATGTTATACAATAAATAAATAATGTAGTTATTTTATTTGTGAACAGGCATAACGTTAGGTGAAGAGACGTGTTATAGCTTAATTAGAGCTTATGCCCCCAATGGATAAACCCGATTATATTATAGCTGTTTCTAAAAAAAAAAATATTATCAAAATTGCCTTGTTTTTTCTGTTTATGTACCAAGGAAGCAGAAAGTGGAAAGAGATGTCGAATCATAGTTTGCCATTCCTGCCCAACAACTAAATAATATGACAAAATTTGTTTCTTCCGATTTATGAAAATGTTATACAATAAATAAATAATGTAGTTATTTTATTTGTGAACAGGCATAACGTTAGGTGAAGAGACGTGTTATAGCTTAATTAGAGCTTATGCCCCCAATGGATAAACCCGATTATATTATAGCTGTTCATAAAAAAAAAGTTATGTTTCAATGCCTCAAGCAAAGCGAGGCGTAATGGTTGCAGTACATTTGCCTTGAACAAAACTTAGCGAGTAAAAAGTTTAGTTAAGTTGTGAAATAGGCTGCCCGACTCCATACGATTGGCTACCTCTCTGCCATCTTTTAAAACTCTTCTGTATAATCATTTCTTAACCTTATCCTATCCTGATCAATCGTGAATTGTGTAATTCTTATGTTTCCTTTTCTTTTGCATTGCATCACTATTCGCTGTTCATGAATTTGTAAGATTAGCTTTTAAGTTTTTCTTCTTCTTAAAGTGCCTCTCCACTACTGACGGTTGGCGGTCAGCTCGTCAAACTCCTTCTTATTTTTAGCCAAGCGCATCAGCTGTTCTACGCTGGCCACTCCCGTCGGTCCGTTTAAGTTTTTAGTCTGTTATTAATAAAAAAAATTGTATTACTTTAGATTAAGGTTCTATATATATATATATATACTTCTCGCACGCATCATATTTCTATTTTTTTTTTTAGTTTTTCTCTTTAACTAATGTTGCCTGGAAGAGATTGCTTATTAGCGATAACGCCGCCCGTTGCATCCCTTATAATTATTATGTATTGTGTTTCTTTTATTTGCAACGAAGTGTAAATAAATAAAAAGAATGATGAAGACTTGCCAATTCTTTTCCCCTTCTTTGCCTTGATTTGGGAACTGGTAGAAAAATTACGTCCTTGATATGACGTTCATAAATACATAGTTGTATGATATATGTAAAAACGACAACCAGGCGCACTTTAAGATGTTGTCATTGGACAATCGTAGAAAAATATTTTTTTTTAATTTAATTTATTTATTTTCCCTATTAGAAAACTAAACTAAAAACATAATATAAACCTAAGTAAAAACTTAAAACCTAAACCGTTTTACAACTTATTATAAATAATGCAATTCTTGTGAATTTAGTGCAACTAAATATATCCGTCTTACAAGCAATAGTGTTTAGGGTGCGCAAAACACGCGTAAATGGTGCTTGTCTGAGTAAGTTCGTTCGCGCGCGCACTGCCAGCAATTGCGACCTCTTACCACGCCGAGTGTGGTGCTTTAGCACTCGCAGCCCGTCTCTCCAACATTTCCGCATTATAGATTTTTCCTATAAGGTTCTTAAAAAAATATAACGTGATAGTTTGAAAGTTTTGTGCTGCCGTCACATGACCATTAAACTCCGAGTCCGACTTCTCCTTTGTTACATAAGGCCAATTGTTCTGTACGGCTGTGAAGCTTGGACAATTAAAGAAGATACCCGCCGGCGCTTAGAAGCATTTGAAATATGGTGCTATTGTCGCATGCTTCGAATAAGCTGGATCCAGAAAGTCTCTAACGAGAAGGTTCTGAAACGAGTTGGAATGTCGAAAAAACTTTTGCAGAACATACAACGGAAAGTTGAGTACCTGGGCCACGTGTTGCGTCATGACCGCTACCACAATGAATTGTAATGACTAAAATCCAGGGTAAACAGCGTGTTGGTAGAAGGAAGAAATCATGGCTTCGCAACGTTAGAGAACGGGTATTGCAACTGCGGAAGAGTTGCTGCATCTGGTACAGGACAAGACACGCTTCAAGATACTGACGGCCAACCTCCAGTAATGGAGAGGCACTAAAAGAAGAAGAAGAAGGTCCCTCCTTACCTCCAAATTGATATATCGTTTGCATTTAAATTATATTACATTATACAAAAATAAAATACGTAAAACAATAATTTTTATTTATTTTCTCCCAATAATAAAATACTCATGTTTAATCTATATAGCGCGTTTTGAATTCGGAATTATGAATAGAACTGTGGGGCGGTAATTTGAATTTCGAAATATGAATAGAACAGTGGCGTAATTTGAATTTCGAATCACGTCCATTGCTTTGGTGTATTCGAATTTCGAATGAATTCTACTTGTCAAAAATCTGCTTGACCCACGCCTCGCACGTCTCAGTTGCGATTTCGCATAATGCAAATATTGCGCGATTCGTATTAATATCTGTAACAAAAGGTATGTTATAGTAATATATATATGACATATTTTTATCAGCAAGCCTTTCTTTAATGCAAAGTGTACAAGAAGCAGGAAGTGCAGAGACAGCGCCGCCCATGGCCACTCAATGTATGTAGTAAAAGAGACATGTACAGACACATAAATTCATAAGATTTAACGTGGGAGAAAATGAGATAGGAAAGATACACAGTCAACTGTAGTACAGTGAGCTGTAGTACAGTCAGCTGTAGTACAGTCAGCTGTAGTACAGTCAGATGTAGTACAGCCAGCTGTAGTACAGTCAGGTTTAGTACAGTCAGGTGTAGTACAGACAGCTGTAGTACAGTCAGCTGTAGTACAGTCAGCTGTAGTACAGCCAGATGTAGTACAGCCAGCTGTAGTACAGTTATCTGTAGTACAGCCAGCTGTAGTACAGTTATCTGTAGTACAGTCAGCTGTAGTACAGTCAGCTGTAGTACAGTCAGCTGTAGTACCTGTAGTACAGTCAGCTGTAGTACAGTCAACTGTAGTGCAGTCAGCTGTAGTGCAGTCAGCTGTCAACTGTATTTAAAACATTTCTCTGGACAAGTACCTCAAATCTTCAACTATATCCATTTGCGTGATCCCAGGTCGCCTTCACTTTGATCTCTCGCTCAGAATTCCATTTCTCTAAATCTTCTAACATTTCTGAAAAAGTTATTTAAACAACGTTACGTAACGTACGTAACATTTTTTATTTTAATAAAAAACTGGGGGATTAATTGGCAACCCCTTTCGTTTATGATGTACGGGGAATCCCTCGACTGTGTGTAAGTGATTTTAATTTTATTAGAGTTTACACAGAAGCACATTGCTGTTGTTAATGTTGTTAAAGATTGAGGAAATACCGTAATGTCCTCGAAAGCGGGAGATTTGCATCATCAGCTGTTCATGGCATAAAAAAGCTGTCATATTAACTTGCCAGCACAATTGTGCCAAAAAAATGCCAACGAAATTTGGAAAACGGCTAAAGAAAAACTAAAAAACAACGAAAAGTTTTTAGAACACAGGAAGGACATATAACTTAAAAAGCACAGAAAAACGTTATGGTGCGTTACATGGGGGGGAGGGAGCTTCTACAATCTTCAAAAATTGCGTTACGTAATACTTGAACGCTCGGATACTTCATAAATACTTACGATGTAGTTGGAAGTACTCTACCTCCGTCACCAAGAGGTTATAATCAGCAAAGTTATTTGGCAAAATGAGCCGCCGATTTCGTAAATAATTCAAAATGTGTCGAAACATCGCACCGTCTCGATCGATGAAGTAATGCTGTTTTAGGCTGTCCAGCACCAGTGGAATGCTTCCAGAGAACATCTTCCCGAGTCTCGATTCTGGAAACCTGAAGACATAATTTATTTATTAGTAACTAATCTTAATGTGGATAAAAAAATCAGTGGCGCTACAACGTTTTTAGGTCTGAGCCTCAGAATTCTATATCTGTTTCATGATATGTCAATCTAATAGGCAAGTAGGTCAGCCTCCTGTGCCTGACACCCGCCGTCGACTTTGTGGGTCTAAGGCAAGCCGGTTTGTATTCCTTCACCGTTCGAACGAAAGAAAGTCCATTGGTGCACAGCCGGGGATAGAACCTATGAACTCAGGGTTTATGTCCTCTATTTGGGGGGGGGGTCCTTTTATAAAATGTTACGATGCGGGGTGGGGATTAAATTAAGCGTTATTGTTAAAATTATTTTCGACTTTCCAGTACTTTACACCACATAATGGTAACTTTTAGGCATATAAAGAGTCACTGGGTGGTCACGAAACGTTTTACTATTGGGTACAGAGTAAATATAGTTTAAAAAAACTATAAAACACGCTTTTAAAGCACATCAAACTAAAAAGTTAAAAATAATTCCTAATGCACAGAGCGCCCCACGCTTTTTCACAAGAATACCAGTATTTTTTGTTCATTACCATTTTCAGCCTAAATTACTTACTTACTTTTTAGTCCTAGCTGCAATAGGTGTTGTCTCAATTTAATCGTATTGCGTTGTGGACTTAAAAAAAATTCATTGTTTTTTCGAGATAAACCTATGAAATTATTATATTGTCGCTGATTCTTTATAAGTGTACAAAGTTTGAATTAAATCTGTCCGTTTAAAGTGGGTCAAAATCGAGTCCGAAGGAGTCGGTTACATACATACATACATACGTACAGGTGAAGCTAATATAAAGCGTGTAAAAACGTTATGGTGCGTTACATGGGGGGGGGGGGGTCAATAATATCCAAAAGTTGCGTGACGTAATACTTGAACGGTCCTACATACGCTAAGACAGTCAGTGCGTTTTCCAATTACAGCACTAGAGCGCATTTTGCGGCATAATGCTCAACGTCGAGTGTTCCAACTACAGCAACGCTTCGCACAATTGAGCACTCTCAAAACGAATGCTCTCGCGAGCTTCTCGCAAACAATACCAACACAGTGACAGAAAATTGACCAGTATTTTTCTTTAAGTTGGCATTTATCGAAATTTTCGTTAGTAAATATTATTTATTGTTGAAAAATTTGTAAGGCTTTCGTTTCGTCGTAGATTTTGAAAATAATTAAAGTTATTTCAAACTGCTAAAACAAAAATATTAGTATGGATGATACATAGTTACTTTTTTTATATTCCACATTTAAAATATGAATACAATTTTATTTTAAAATTCGGATCTGTAAACAAATTTATTTTACAGGATTATACTTTAGAAAAAATTGAAATGGTTTTGAAAAAGTATATAATTTTTTAGAAATCATTGAAAAATATTACTGAAAACGTAAATGATGTAAACTTCTTACATGAAACTAAATATTTTACTGTTTTAATTTAGCTTGTTAAAACCTTATATTCTTTAAAGGTTTTCTATTATTTCAATAAAAAAAATGTTAATTAAATAATTTGATGATTAAAATAAGCGTAAAAAGTTTTCAACCAATTATTATTGTTTACCACATTATTTATACATTAATGAGGTTGCTAACTCAATTCATACAAATTCAACATTTTTTTTACAACACTGACTTAGCGCACTCTGCTGATGCATTTGAAAACTAATTCACGTTCCAATTAAGCTTCAGCATTATGCGGCATTGTGCGGCACTGAGTCGCAAAATGCTCTGTAATTGGAAAACGCACTCAATGAACATTACATTAGTTTAAGCTATTCACTATTGTAGAAAATTAAGTCAACATAATATTACTTATTAGCCATAATTATTATTAGTGTTACCGAAATGAATAAATGATTTTGATTTGATTTAGTACAAAGTGTACTTACACGGTCAAAGTTTCCAGTGAGGATGTATAAATCACACCACCAACGTCGATATGGACGGGAGCTGTCATGTGACTTGGTTCAGCCACGCGTGGCATACAGAATCTTGCTTCGTTCGACATGTCATTGAACAATTTAGCTTCATAGCGATCCTCGTTCCAATACAGACAATCTTCCTTTACCCGTTGCATTATCTGAAATGTCAATTGTCAAATTTGTAATCACAGCTGTCAGATGTCAAGTTTAAACACGTTTTTAAATAGCCGGGGTTTTCCCCTTAAATCAAGATGGCCAGGTGTTTTTTTATTATTGAAGTGAAACCTCTTTAGGCGCATGAGGGTAAAATTTTTACGGAACGTCACGAAGATGTGCAGCGTTTTTGCCGAAGAAAAGGGATAGAGCGATTGAGAGAGAGAGAGAGAGATTTTATCATTGAAGAAATAAATTAATAAATTAAATTTATTATTTTCGACACTTAATATTTTAATGACAATTAAATTCATTAAATTCCTAACATTCCTTCCTTTTTCCCTCCCTCTAAGTCTTGGTAATATAAAGTAAATTTTGTATAAATATGAACAAGAGTTAAAAATTAGTTTGCCAAAGAAGTTTCACTTCTGACATGTGTACTTTGTACGCACGCACTTTTTTTTTATTCAGGCTAGCAAAATTTGTGATTCCACCCGCGCGTCTCATAGTTCGCGTGAGATCAGACTATACAGTATTTCGCGGAACAAAAATGAATTAAACGCCAAATGCTTTTCATTTAAATAACTCGTAAATTTAATCTATATATATAAAAATGAAACCCGTTTTCCGTTGTCACGACATAACATGAAAACGGCTTGACCGATTTGTCTGATTCTTTTTTTATAATATTCCTTGAAGTACGAGGATGGTTCTTACGGAGAGTAAAATTAAAAAAAATTGAGTGAAAAAGTCTAAAAACATACTATAGCATAACATTTCTATATTCCCAAACAAAATATTCGTAATAATATTTAAAGGCAATTTGAACTTTAATACCATGTCATAAAGTTCAAGTATTAGTGGAGGGGTTCCGGGAAGGTAAATTTTTATTTTTTGACATAATGTATTTGTTGTATTATCAACTTTCTTTTTTTTATCTTACTAGCTAGACCGGTGTCCCGAATAGCAGAAAAAGTATTAAAAAAAAAAAGAATCGACTGTTAGGCGGTACGATGTTCGCCAGGCCAGCTAGTATTTAATAAAATCACTCTCGGCCAAACGAATGTGCTGTAATTCGTTTTATTTTTGGCTCAAAAATACTCGATAGTGGTTTTTGATCATTAGGGGTATTTGGAGGTGGATTATAAAGAAGATTGGTGTATGCCAAAATTAAATCAGTGGCGCTACAAACATTTTAGCTCTGGGCCTCCGATATCTTTACTTGTTTCATGATATGTCAATCTAATAGGCAAGTAGGCGATCAGCCACACACGCCGTCGAGGTTTTTGGTCTTAGGCAAGTTTCCTCACGATATTTCCCTTCGTACGAGCGAATGTTAAATGTGCAAATTGACAGGCCATTGGTGCACAGCCGGGGATCGAACCTACGACCTCAGGGATGAGAGTCGCACGCTGAAGCCACTAGGCCAACACTGCTCTTTAATCAATCTATCTTCCTATTTATCGCAATATACATATGTTTAATGTTTAAAGAAGTTTATTTCTCATTACAAAATATGTATTTTTATTTACATGAGGAACTTAATCTTAATATATATAAATTACGTGTTACGTTGTTTGTCCGCGATGGACTCCTAAACTACTTAACCGATTTTAAATTAAATTTGCACACCGTGTGCAGTTTTATCTAACTTAAAAGATAGGATAGCTTTCATAATATATATATATATAGTTGGCTGCGACATAACTAATACTCTCTTATATATAAATTAAATACATAAAATAAAAAATGTTTATTATGGAATATAAGATACATGTATCACTTATTCCACGTCATTAAATTTGAATCTGTAGACATCCCTACTGATCGGCAAAGAAGACAGAGTATAGGCCGAGAGAAAAAGCCGGCGTAAAAAACTCTCGGTACTCTTTTAAAATAGCTAATCATCAAACAACACTTATTTTAAAACAAATATCGCAAATTAATTAGAAGTAGCCTGTCTAGCACTAGTCCCAGCTTTTATCAACTAGATAATCGTTGACTTTATAGTAAGCCTTTTTACACAGCTTTTCTTTAATACATTTCTTAAATTTATTGAAAGGCAGAGATAAAAGAGCCTCTGGGATTTTATTAAAGAAGAGTATCCCTTTTCCCAAAAAGGAATTACTAACTTTAGATAGTCTAGTACGGGGAAATTGCAGCCTGCGTTTGTTCCGAGTATTAACATTGTGCGTATGTTCTTTTCTAGTAAACTTATCACCATTTTTGTATACATACATTATATTTTCATAAATATATTGCGAGGGAAAGCTTGTATATTAATTTCCTTGAATTTATCTCTCAGAGATTCACATAAGATTCACAATATCGCTACTGCGAACTCACTCGACGAACATTAATAGATATTATTACTTACCGAAAATACACTAAAATATTACACAACTGCCAAAACACAACCAATCTCACCAACAGCCGCGCTCGGTATGAATCATAAACTTTTCAGTTTTCTCTGTAGAGTTACAATGCAAATATTTCTAGTGATGCTTACAATATATCGATGTTTTATAGAACAGGGCAAACGGGCTCATCTGATGTTAAGTAATACTGATACTGACTTTCAATGCCCCTTTTAAGAATTAGCACGGTTCGTGAAGGACCCTAAGTCGAGTTGGAACGCTCAGTTGTAGAACGGCTGACGTTGTGATGAAATTCAGCTGCAGTACACAAAGGTTTTTTACAGAAACTCGGTTTTTCCATTACATCCCCTGAAAGAGGGTGGATCTGCTACAGCTGGAAGCCAGAAAATTTGGCGGGACGTGGCCCAGGACAGAAACTGGAAGTTTCTCATTTCAGAGACTCTAGGTCAACTTATAATTACGTTACATTTGAAAATAGCCGACAACTTCACAAAAAAGTTTTTGTATAAAATTCTGTTTTCGCCTTTCACACGAAAAAAAAGGTTGGCATCATTAAAAATAGCTTTCATTGCATGCAATTAATTAACTACAACTAAATAATCAAAGATTGGACTATAATGACTTTATAGTCAATAAAGTTCAGTTTACATTTGAAAAATTAAATAAATAAATATTTATTATTATTCTCTTACATTAAGTGTAACATAAATTCGATTATTATTCGAATGTTGTTTTTAAATTATGTCCAATGCCGTAGCATGTTCCGTGGGCAACTTCTGTTTCTGTTCTTCTTCTGTTAATATTGTGTCACGGTGCGCTCGCATCGTAAAATTTCATTCTCATCAATTTTTCATAACGCGCCTAAAGAAGTATAACTTCAAAAATTACTTGTAAAATAATCGATAATATCGATACATCGTCGTAACATCACTATTTCATAGGGGCTGGGGTAACGGGCGGGTAGCCTCGAGCGTTTTGCCCCGGGCGACTCGCCGTAGTTATTAAGGAACACCTCGCATTGCTCTCGCGCACCGGGCGATGCCCTGGGCAATACGATACTACATTTTCTCTGAAATCTGTTTGGCCTCTAGCCATTTAAAAACATGTTTTATCTGTCTTAAAACTTAATATATTTATTGGTTACAATAAAATTAATACCAACCACAGTACACACACATTGCACACTTGAAGCGAATGGAATGGCAAAAGGGAATTTTAAATTTTTATTTTTTATTGAAGTGAAACTTCTTTATCGGGGTTGGAAAAAAATTTAGTGTAACATTTTTGGGTTACGCGTCACATTTTTCCGTTACGCGCCATCTTTTGAAGTGAAACTTCTTTATCGACGTATGGGAGAAATTTTGTAGCAGGTTACGCGCCATGTTGCTTTTTGAAGTCAAACTTCTTTATCGGCGTTGGAAAAAAATTTACACACATTTGTCACATTTTTCGGTTACGCGCCATCTTTTTCTTGTCCCTACCACGGTTGATCCGAAGAGATTCGAAGCCATTAGTAACAAAAATATATAATAACGATAAGAATGATAATAATACTAATAATTCTATTACAATTAATGAAATTCTGTAATAATCTTAGTACTACATAGTAGTACAGTAATAAGTTAAAATGAAATAATTGTATTTGTATTCATGTCTATGATAATGAAAGCCTTTTGTTAAACTTTATCTAATTTAACTTTATTTAACCAATTTCTGTAAAGTTGCATATAGTAGATCATTTTTCGAAAAATAAGGTCATAAAGAAGTTTCACTTCTTACGTGTGTACACCTAGTACACGCACACATTTTTTAAAATTGTTTTTGATATGTCTTATCTCATTTTTTCTTTGAGTATTGTTATTTTGTGTGTTTTCGTATGTAATAAATGTTATGTCTATGTAATAACTCTAACCGACGAACATGAATGTCATGAAAGTGGATGAAGCAAGAGAATGTCAGAATAAGTGGAGATACGTGGTCTCTGCCTTTGTATAAAGGCGTGAAATATCAATTTATTTAACACTAGTAGACTCGGCCAAGCGTTGCTGTGGCTAAGATTTTTGTTATATTACATAGTCGTAAACTATTCAAGAGAAACGGCAGGAGAACACCAATCCACCATGCTTTTTTGGTGGTTATGCCATTAAATTGTAGCTTATGTGAAACGTTGGTATTTATTTTAATAAGGATCAATACCTAGGTACGGATAAAGAGCCTTTTCTAGCGGTGGTATTTTTTTGAAAATAAAACATAGCCTATGTCACTTGGGAATAGTGTAGCTTGCCATCGGTGAAAGAATTTTTGAAATCGGTCCAGTAGTTTCGGAGCCTATTCATTTCAAACAAACAAAATATCAAATCTTTCTTCTTATATTAGTATTAATATTGACTTTATAATATGAATATTGACATCACAATTAGTTTAAGACTAAAAAAATAAAAATTACCGGAAAGACAAAAAATTGCGAATTAAAGGTACACTGCCACAGTTTTTATTTTTGTTAAATAACATAATACATAAAAATTATAATACATTGGGTGGCCTTATAGCTAACAAGCGATCTATTCCAGACAACCCTAGTTGGGGAAAAAACTAAAAAAAGAAATATGATGGGTAAAATGCAAGAAGTGCATAACCAAATCTTATAAATTAAAGAATCACCACTTCATTCAATTTTAATTTTTTATTTATCAATGTGTAATTATTATTGTTACTATGTTAAGAATTGTAAATACAATATTTCGTCATAGTCGTAGAATAGCGACGGATCTGACAAATAGTAAACTTTACAGGGCAGCCATTTCAAAATAATATAATCATGTTAGTTTTTGTCATAACTATTTTAATTCATATTCTGTTATTATGAAAATTGCCACACAAACAAAAGGGTTTGTTTTGAAACAAAATAAAAATAATAAAATTAAATTACACAGTTTTCTAGAAAAATCACGTGTTTCTTTCAAATCCGTCACTTTACCGACTGATTAAATTTAAAACATGTATTTTTTTTTAATGTAGCCGTTATATTTAGTCAATGTAGTATCCAAATATGATAAAAAGTGGTTTTTTTTTTTTTTAAATCCGACATTGTTCTACGATCAAGGCGATTTGTGCGTTGGAAATTAGCATGTAAATAACTTTCTAAAAAGTATTAAATGATATATTCAATTAAATATTGTATTGACACGCACGTGCAGCGTGCACGTGCACGGGTAACTGAAAGAATCGGTTTATATGTATTATTATTATTGTGTTTTACGCCATTTCTGTAAATTTATTAAAATGCGTAAACATTATTTTAAAGTTTAAAGTTTATTGAAAATACAGAATAATATAATGTAAACAATAATTAGAAATAAATAAAAATCTGTGGTGCTACAGCCTCTTTAGGTCTTGGCCTCAGATTTAGTGAATCTGTTTCATGATCATTTTTAAATCTAATAGGCAAGTAGTTGATGCCTGACACACGCCGTCGACTTTTTGGGTCTAAGAAATGACAGTTTCCTCACGATGTTTTCCTTCACCGTTCGAGCGAATGTTAAATGCGCACATAGACAGTCCATTGGTGCACAGCCAGGGATCGAACCTACGACCGCAGGGATGAGAGTCGCACGCTGAAGCCACTAGGCCAACACTGTTCACAGGTGTAGTTGTGTAAGAATCGATGTATTGGTGCGCTTCGCAGTCCACGGTATTTTTAGCAATTGCCTCCAGCACAAGATAAATCAATACAAAATTTTAAGAGCATTTTATAGTCGATATTTTTACATTAAACAACAGAACATTGCGTATTGGGGCCACGTATTACGTCATGACCGCTATCACCTCCTTCAATTACGTTAATTTAACTTAATTACGTAAGCAGATAACCCCCCCCCCCCCCATCCTCTTGTCAGCAAAAGTAAGCGAAGTTCTCAAATAAGTACATAAACGTATTAATTTTTTGTAGGAATCCTCGAAAATGCATTTCGTTTTCAAGCATAGACAATGTGTATGTGTAAAAAAGTAAATAATTATGATGACGTAATCACCAAATGATAAAATCAAAGACCCCCTATAGTTCTTCTCGACGACTCATTGGTCTAGTGGTGAGTACCCCTGACTGCGAATCCATGGGTGACGGGTTCAATCCCCGGCTGAGACATCGATGTGATGAGCATTTGTTGTGCTTAGGTCTTGGGTGTTTAAATATGTATTTAATGTCTATCTATATGTATGTATATCCGTTGCCTAGTACCCATAACACAAGCTTCACCAGCTTAGCATGGGACTAGGTCAATTGGTGTGAATTGTCTTTAAAAAAAATCCATTGGTGTACAGTTCTTAATGAGGATTTTTGATATTCAAGATTTTACGTAACATTCTAAAGGATTGTTAACTAATTTATGTATTGAATTTAAATGGTAAGCTTGCTGATGGGGTTCCATTCCTCAGGCTCCGCCCCGGGCGACTCGCTATAATTATTAACATCGTACCCTCGCACACCGCTGCCCGGGGCAAAATACAATTTCAAAAGCGATTTGCCCCGGGCAACAACGAGCTATACTGGCTGTACTGACTTCGGCTATACAATTTCTTGTTGCTATGCAGTGTCGATTTGTTTATTGCCGTGGTGCGAATTATGTCAAATCCGACGTTAGGTGATACCACCGCCCATGGACACTTAATAACAGAGGGGTCGCTCATCTGGAATTAAGTGATATCGCCGCTCCTGGAAACTTAATACCTGAGGGTTCGCGAGTGCGTTGCCGGCCTTTAATCTTTTTTTTATCGAACAAGGGGCAAAGTGGCAGGATGCTAATCCGATGTTAAGAGATACCGCCGCCCATGGACACTTAACAACAGAGGGGTCGCGAGTGCGTTGCTGGCCTTTAAACTTTTTTTATAGGACATGGGGCAAGCAGGCAGGGCGCTCATCTGGAATTAAGTGATATCGCCGCCCCTGGAAACTTAATACCAGTAGGGTCGCGAGTGCGTTGCCGGCCTTTAATCTTTTTTTTTATCGAACAAGGGGCAAATGGCAGGACGCTAATCCGATGTTAAGAGATACCGCCGCCCATGGACACTTAACAACAGAGGGGTCGCGAGTGCGTTGCTGGGCTTTGATCTTTTTTTATCGAACAATGGGCAAAGTGGCAGGACGCTAATCCGATGTTAAGAGATACCGCCGCCCATGGACACTTAATACCTGAGGGGTCGCGAGTGCATTGCCGGCCCTTAATCTTTTTTTATCGAACAAGGTGCAAAGAGGCAGGACGCTAATCCGATGTTAAGCGATACCGCCGCCCATGGACACTTAACAACAGAGGGGTCGCGAGTGCGTTGCTGGCCTTTAATCTTTTTTTATAGGACACGGGGCAAACAGGCAGGGCGCTCATCTGGAATTAAGTGATATCGCCGCTCCTGGAAACTTAATACCTGAGGGGTCGCGAGTGCGTTGCCGGCCTTTAATATTTTTTTTATCGAACAAGGGGCAAAGTGGCAGGACGCTAATCCGATGTTAAGAGATACCGCCGCCCATGGACACTTAACAACAGAGGGGTCGCGAGTGCGTTGCTGGCCTTAAAAATTTTTTATAGGACATGGAGCAAACAGGCAGGGCGCACATATGGAATTAAGTGGTCGCGAGTGCGTTGCCGGCCTTTAATCTTTTTATAGAACAAGGTGCCAACGGGCAGGACGACCATCTAGTGTTCAGTGGAACCGCCGCACATGGACACTCTCAAAGAGGAGTCGCGGATGCGTTGCCGGCCTTTAATCGTCGCCAATTTCTTGTCAGCATCGGAGTTTCTATATATATATGTATAATGGTATCAATCGCTTATACGAGTACTGGGAATAAATAAGGCGTAACTGCGTTTCTCTGTGAATACAAAAGAAACAACATTTAAAGCCTATATTCTAGGTTTTATAAAATAAAATAATATAATGAAAAAATTAAAATATCTTACATATATTATGTCAAGTGACAAATAAAACATAGTCGATCAGACGGCAAAGAAGAAAAATAAAATATAAAAAGAGTTTGTATAGGAAAATATTATGTTTTCCTTACATATATATAATATGTAACTAAATATTGCTTTTATATATGTACCTAAAACTGTTTCAAAGTTTTAACTGGGAATTGTAAAAAGACTTATTTGTATGCCAAAATGGCCGCAGACTCGTCGCCGCAGGCATGCCTAGGGGAACGCGGCAAAAACAATTTTTTATTCCCCGCGTAAAACTCGAAGTACGATTATTATGTTTTTCTGATGGAGGTTTTAATTCAATTTCACGCTGACAAGAAACTAATTAAACAAAGACGTAATGAAACTACTATTTTGTTTCTTATGCGGTAAGTTTTGAAATAACTTAATTCAAACTCAAACTCAAAATATCTTTATTCAAGTGGGTAACCAAGAACACTTTTGAATCGTCATGTTAAATTAATCGTAAATTTACATTTACCAGTTCGCAAGTCAAGGGCGTAGAGCGGGTAAGAAGAACTGGCAAGAAACTTTCCGCCACTCTTTTTAATCGCCAAGTATTGTCATACAAATTCAAATTATCAATCTCTTTTTCTTCAGTTATTTATAAAAGATTCGCACGTGCCAAGGAAAACATCGTGAGGAAACCGACTTGCCTTAGACCCACAGTCTACGTGTGTCAGGCACAGGAGGCTGATTGACTTGCCTATTAGATTGACATATTAAACAGGTACAGAAATCTGAGGCCCAGACCTAAAAAAGGTCACTGATTTTTTTAAGTTTGACAATGTAATCTGTTTTGGCTTTGTATATTGTGTAAGTGTTTTCTTTTTGAAGTGATACTTTAGGCGCCAACGCAACGCAATAATAATAATATTAGCGTCACGAAGATGTGCAGCGTTTTTGTCGAAGAAAAGGGAGAGAGCGATTGAGACCGATTGAGAGAGAGTGCATCAGAGTAGCATGAAGCAAATAGCCATGGAGCGAGAGTAGGGAGCAAGCAAGTGAGAAAGATCGAGAGAGAGAGTGAGATAGAGCGAACGTCACATCACGCACAGTACCTACCATAGACCGAGAGGGGGGAGAGAGCTATAGTGAGAAAGATTGAGAGAGATAGTAAGGGAAATCGAGAAAAAATACACGCTATTGGTTGATGTATTCGTTTAGAAGTTACATATTAGAACTTTAGATGGCAATTCTGTCGCATAACGTATATAATTTATATGTATTATCATTAGCACGTATACAGTGTGAATATAGATACATATATACAAATACATGAAGTGATCATATACAGGTACATGATCATCTATAGGGGCTTTTACCTTAATAATAATTAATTTACAAAGAGGTTTCACTTCTGACATGTGTACTTTGTAAGCACGTACTTTTGTTTTATTTATACGAGGGCGGCATTGAAAATTTCGGGAATCAAGGAAAATGTATTTATTGCTTTTCGAAGTATTCTCCGCGAAATTTGAGTTTGACACGTCCACGTTGAAATTCAGCAAACCAGCGATAAATTGTGGTTTTGGATGGGGCTTCATCACCAAATGCAGAAATAATCCGGTCAACACACTGTTTTTGTGATAAACCACTTCGAAAGTCATAATAAATCATCGCTCTTGAGTCAATTCCATTTTCTCAATGACTACACAAGTTTGACAAAACTTTGAGTGAAGACCGAGAATCTTTTTAAAAAAAAATGTGTGCGTATACTAGGTGTACACACGAAAGTAGTAAAACTTCTTTATGACCTTATTTTTCGAAAAATGATCTACTATATGCAACTTTACAGAAATTGGTTAAATAAAGTTAAATTAGATAAAGTTTAACAAAAGGCTTTTATTATCATAGACATGAATACAAATACAATTATTTCATTTTAACTTATTACTGTACTACTATGTAGTACTAAGATTATTACAGAATTTCATTAATTGTAATAGAATTATTAGTATTACTATCATTGTTATCGTTATTATATTTTTTTTTATTAATGGCTTCGAATCTCTTCGGATCAACCGTGGTAGGGACAAGAAAAAGATGGCGCGTAACCGAAAAATGTGACAAATGTGTGTAAATTTTTTTCCAACGCCGATAAAGAAGTTTGACTTCAAAAAGCAACATGGCGCGTAACCTGCTACAAAATGTCTCCCATACGTCGATAAAGAAGTTTCACTTCAAAAGATGGCGCGTAACGGAAAAATGTAACACGTAACGAAAAAAATGTTACACTAAATTTTTTTCCAACCCCGATAAAGAAGTTTCACTTCAAAAATAAATGGTATTTGATTTTAAAAAAAAGGAGTTTTCAATTAAAAAGATTTAAATATGACAGGAACAGTGGTATTATTACATTCCCGATACTTTTAGTGCAGCCTATGTATGTAGCTAGTAAGAATACTTATAAATAACTTTATTTGTTCACAGGTATACTTCTGATTTTAATGAGCAATTCTGAAGATGGAAGGAAGTCGTTTACGCTATCTAAAAAGGCATTAAAAGCTCTCAAACCGGGATACGAGCAAAAAAGATTAGTTAATTTTAGACATTATCCATCAATTTTCTAAATAAATATGTATTGATCCTATAACATATAATTTCAGTAATTTCGTTTAAAAAAAAATAATAAAAGGACGCTTATTGTGACGTAACTATAAAAGATAGAGACATGCTGTCGCGACATTTTTTATAGATAGTGATGTGTCCTGAAAAATTTTATACATCATTTTGTTCTATCATTAATAGTTTTCGCAGCGCACGCGATTGAAGGAAGTTTTTTGTTTCTAAACCTTGGGTTAGATTATTCAAGTTTTAGTAAGCATCCCTATTCTTTTTGAAATTGAAACAGCCTATGTCACTCGGGAATAGTGTAGCTTGCCAATGGTGAAAGAATTTTTGAAATCGGTCCAGTAGTTTCGGAGCCTATTCATTTCAAACAAACAAAAAAATCAAATCTTTCCTCTTAATAATATTACGATAAACTACACCTTTTCGAAGTCGGATTGTCGTCTGGTTTCTTGTCTCTGTCGATGTTTAATAATTTAATCATAATCACAATTTCAAACAAAATTAACCCAAAACAAAATTTAGTTACTATATTACGCATGGACATAGTATATCTTATTATTTTATCTTCATGAACAATAAGAAAATTAAAACAAATTTAAAAAGTTTGGTCCCTCTGGCAGTGTATCTTTAACACTGGCAGCATTTCCTCGCTGAACTGCGATACTTATTCGTTAAGGAAAGCACCAGCTCTGGGGTCACCGGTACTATCTACCAGGCGCCAACTTAAATCTTTAATAAGCGCCTGTGCAGATGAGGCACGGCCCAAGAGTACTACTTCAAAAGGAACAAAATCAAAGTTGGAGGAAAGACTAACGAGATATTTGAGTATATGAACTAGTTTTTAACAAAATATTTTTTTTTTGTTCTAAACTATTATTTGGACACTTCGATACAAAAACTAGAACAAAAAGTAACTTGAACGCGTGACTTGGTTGAAAGATCCTCAAGTGATCTTCTTTGCCTCACACTTTGGGTTCTAATGAAGGTTTCCTAACGATGTTTTCCTTCATCGTACGAGCACATCAGAATAATTCTTTCACCAGCATGACTGATTTGGGAGGCCCTCAAGCAAGACCAGCACTGCTTCCTGATTTAAATTCAAATTCATTTATTCATTTAGGTAACACAATGTACACTTATGAACGTCAATAAAGAAATACATATTAAATGCTTCTAATTTTACATTTAAAAAAAAGTAAAAATCATTTAATCATATAGGTAACACAATGCACACTTATGAACGTCATTAAAGAAATACATATTAAATGCTTCTAATTTTACATTTACTACCAGTTCTCAAATCAAGGGCGTAGAACGGAAGAGAAGAACTGGCAATAAACTCTCCGCCACTCTTTTTAATCGCCAAGTTTTTGTTTTACAAAATGTTTGTAACTGCAACCATTACACCATGTTCCACATGACATTTTTAATTAACTATAATAATAAATAAAAAAACATAAACAAAGATATGTCCTCTATCATCAGGAGGCATGGTGGAATAGGAGCACGCACTTACATTATCGTGGGAAAAACACGCAAATTCGGTTTATTGGTAAAAAACATATTTAAAAAATTGAGAGTTTTAGTAAAATATTTAACTATTATAGTCAAATTAACAAGTCAGTTAACAGCAGTTAACTTTATCGTAAACTATAACAGGCAATTAGTAAATAAACGCTCTAGTGCGCACAAAGAAGTACAAATGAAATTGTTCCGAACATTTCTGGTATGTATTAATTTTATATAATAACTAGCTGATCCGACAAACGTCGTTTTGCCATGTATAGTACATATATCAATAATAATAAAAAATAGGGGTTGATCGAAGAGCGGTGAAAATTAGGGGTTGTATGTATTTTTTATTGCTGTATCATAAAAAAAATAAAAAATAAAATTAGGGGTGGACTACCATTAACATTTAGGGAGATGAAAAATAATTGTCCGATTCTCAGACATACCCAATATGCACACAAAATTTCATGAGAATCGGTCTAGCCATTTCGGAGGAGTTTAACTACAAACACCGCGACACGAGAATTTTATATATTAGATAATAACCATAATAATATTAACCTTATAAAGTAATGGGACATGAAGGGAAAGTATCTTAAATATCGTAGATAGGGTATTTTACTGAAAGAAGACTATATGTTATTTTTAAACTTAGTAATTCTGCATTCAAAGATTTTCTAAAAATTACTTTTCTCGTCTGGGAATCGAACCGACTTAAATGTAAAAAAAAACACTACTTTTATGATGCCAATCGAAAGAATGACCAAAAACTAATGACTCTTCTTAAGTAACATAGTATTCATTTAAAGAAAAAACTTTTTAACCGGATTGAAGTTATGTATTATTATAAATTTACAATTATTTAACATAATTTTAAATTTAACCGACGTTTCGCGTGCTTTACAGCGTCACGGTAAAGCACGGTCACGGTGACTGAAGACAAAAGGTGTTGGATGTCAAAAAGTTTCACAGCTGTAGAGAAAGTTGCATTATCTGTATTTATTTCCCCGGAGTTGGTATCGACTAAAAGATGGAGGGTTTTGGCAGAAATGGCTCACGGTGTACCAAATTTATAATAATACATAACTTTAATCCGGTTAAAAAGTTTTTTCTTTAAATGTGTAAAGGTTATGTCAATAAAAGACAATACTAAACATAGTATTCATTTATATTCTTCTTAAGTTATATATGTCATAGTATATATTTCAGTAAAATACTCTACGATATTTAAGGTAGGTACTTTCCCTTCATGTACCATAACTTTGGACGACCGGTATACATTAAAATATCTGTGTGCCCTTATTTGGCCTAGGCCTCCAACTGTCTGCAATGTGCCACTCTTTGCCATGTATCAGGTATTTCTTTATCTGGCCTATCCATCTTCTATATAGTTCTTCCGCTTTTGCGTTTATTGTACGTTGTAAAGTTTAGTACTTTCTTTCTCCACGTTTATGTTCCTCATGCCATGAACACAAAAATAAATAACCTAAAGGGTCAATATAATAATAATATGATTGGACAATTCACACCAATTGACCTAGTCCCATGCTAAGCTGGTGAAGCTTGTGTTATGGGTACTAGGCAACGGATATACATACATATTATAGATAGATAGACATATAAATACATATTTAAACACCCAAGACCTAAGCACAACACCAAATGCTCATCACATTGATGTTTGTCTCAGCCGGGGATCGAACCCGGGACCCATGGATTCGCAGTCAGGGGTACTAATCACTAGACCAATGAGCCGTCAAACGTGGTTCGATTCCTGGAGTAATAATAATTGAGGCAAATTAAAGGTGGTCAAGGATTCCAATCGACGCGTTTATTTCGGGACTTAAGCCCCGGTCAAGCCAAAAAAAATGGTCCATTTCGGATCCAAATGAATTCCTTCCATCACTAGGATTTATTAAAAATTTTTTTTATAAATATGTCTTTCCTCCAACTTCTTTTTGTTCCCTGTGGAGTAGACTTGGGTCGTGAGCTTCAAGTGAACAGACGCTAATAAAATATTAAAGTTGGCGCCTGGTAGATAGTACCGATGACCCCAGAGCTGGTGCTTTCCTAAAATATTATTGCATATGAGGAAATACTGCCAGCGATAAAGGAACACTGCCACAGGGACCAAACTTTTTAAATTTGTTTTAATTAAAAATTGTTAATACTGTATATTTGATTTAATAATAATAATATAGCCTTTAAATTCCGAAACTCTGTCACTTTATATATCTGAACTTTAATATATTTTCACTCCAGTATATCTCGGAGTTCGGTTTGCCTCTTGGCAAAGGCCTCCTCTAACCCTTTCCACTGTTCTCTATCTTTTGCGACTCTTCACCAGTTGTGGCCTGCTGTTAGTTTCAGTTCGTCCTCCCATCTCTTGCGTGGTCGACCTCTTTTTCGTTTTCCGTCTCTAGGGTACCATTCCATCACTATTTTGCTCCATTTTTCATGAGAGCTCCGTAGCATATGACCGTCCATCTCCATTTCATTTGGTCAATCTTAGTGAGAATGTCTGTCACACCTGTTCTAGCTCTTATGTCTGCGTTAATTTGTTTATCTAATTTTCTTATGCTCAGCATGCTTCTTTCCATGGCTCTTTGGCAGTGTGCTAGCATATCCCTGTGCTGGTTAGATAGTGCACAAGTTTCGCAGCCATAGGTAAGGCAGGGTAGAATACATGTGTTAAAGACTTTTCTCTTTATTTTTTTGCTGTATATTTGATTATTATTGTCTTAATAACCGTTTCGTTGCATATTATTTTATATTTTTATTTAATAAATAAAAGTTTGTTAATATAAAGATTAATATTTTTTAGATTTTACTTTGGGCCCGATTATCCAAAGCTGATAATGGAGAAGTGTCATCATTCCAATTGGTAAGTTCTGTTCGCAGTACTTACGATTTGATGCGTTGCTGACTATATATTGTTCCCACGAGATAGTAAGTGCGTGCTCCTATTTCACCATGCCTCCTGCTGATAGAGGACAAATCTTTGTTTTTAATTTATGTTATTATTATTAATTACTTAAAATGTCACATGGGACATGGTGTAATGGTTGCAGTTCCTTACAAACATTTTGTAAAACAAAAAAATGGCGATTAAAAAGAGTGGCGGAGAGTTTATTGCCAGTTCTTCTCTCCCGTTCTACGCCCTTGATTTGAGAACTAGCAGTAAATGTAAAATTAGATGCATTAATATGTATTTCTTTACTGACATGTCATAAGTGTACATTATGTTACCTATGTGATTAAATGATTTTTTTACTTTTATAGCGAAAGATTTATGTTACATATTCATTTAAAGTGCTGTCAACTGGTGACAATAAGTAACTAGAAACAAGAAAAATTGCACATCTTCCAAGAGGCCAATGTTTTATAAATGATTACTCAATATGAATGTTGGGTTGTTAAATGTGCCTAAAGGAATATATTACTTTAGGCACATTTAATTTATATTTAGCATGTAAGCAAAACAGCAAGGCTTTTTCAAGTTACACTTCTTTAGGCGCGTTACGAAAAATTGATGAGAGTGAAATTTAACGATGCGCGCGCACCGTGACACAAAATTAACAGAATAAAGTTGCCCACGGAAGATGCCACGGCATTGGACATAATTTAAAAACAACATTCGAATAATAATAGAATTTATGTTACACTCAATGTAAGAGAATAATAATAATAAATATTTATTTATTTAATTTTTCAAATGTAAACTGAATTTTATTGACTATAATGACTCCTTTTCCAGTCTTTGATTATTTAATTGTAATTTATTATTTGCATGCAATCAAAAACTATTTTTAATAATGCCAAAGAAGTATAACTTCTTATGCGCGTACATAAGTATACGCACCCTTTTTTATTTGTTTACTACTGGTCTGTATACTTTATAAGTGATACAATTATTTATTAAAGTTCACCACATACAGTATATGTTACAAGCTATGTCTTCTAAACTATTAATTAACAAATAAATACTTTTTTTCAGCTTGCAAGACTATCATTTCCAACAGTGGAGACAGTATGTATACTTTAATAATATGTCAAGTTTTGCGAAATATAATTTAATTATCTAAATACCCGAACATACTCATAAATACACGTACATACTCATAAATACTCGTACTCATACTCGTACACATTACGTGTACAAAAAATGTCTCTATTCATTACTAGCAATGCCCCGCGGTTTCACTCGCATAGATACCGATCTCGTGGTAGTGGAAAGTCTACTAATTCGGACTATAGATATATTTTACTTAGTTTTTAATTTTGAGATTATTAGATACACACTTACAGTCATTATCTAATCAATATACATATTTTACTTTACATTTATATTTTCCTTATCCAATACATTTTAAAATTCGTAACAAAATTTACGTACAGCGGCGGATCCAAGGGGGTCATGGGGGTCATAACCCCCCCTGAGCTAGATCCAGAACTTAGGTGGACCACTACTTGAACACTACTTGAACGATTTTATACCTTCAATATTTAATTAATTTAATATGATATAATAACTTTGTATACTTAAAGTTAAGAGTATACTTAAAATTTGTTGCTGCAAATTCATTAATTACAAGAAATGTACAAGCTGTTATGTGTTAAGTTTTTCAAGTATACAATAAAGAATAAATATTTTTAAGTACAGCGCTTTCGTACTTTAATAAAATACCTACTTTTTACTTGTATCTATTGTTATCAAAAGTAAATTGCATGCATGCATTTCGTTCAAGCATAGACAATATGTGTAGTCCATTGAAAAGTTACATTTGGGGTTGCGTTTTTTAGAGGACGCAATTTTATTTATGGAACATGTAGGGGGGGTATTTGTATCGACTTTGACTTGTATTGACAAGCTTAACTCCAAGTTTGTGGGGTTGGCGTGCTTGTCCCCCGGCCGCCATCTTGGATAAAGGGGTCCAAAAACCACGTTTTTGGCTATATCTCCTAAACTATCCATCGTGCATAAAACTTGTAAAGACACATTTTGTAGCAAATCGCTGTGTCTACGATTATGTCCATGTAACTTTTTATCATAAATCCAAAATTCAAAAAGTTATAAATAAAAAAGTGATAGCTAGCTACCATTCTAATAACTGATTGATAATATAATTATGTCGAAGATTACCATATCAGCAAGTTGTCTGTGGAATAAATAGGCCTACCAATAAGTAAAATTGTAAGAAAAAAAAAAATTATTTGGAAAATTTGTTTAAAATAAACGAGAGATCTTAAAAGTAAGGTAAAGCTGCTGTTTTGATCGGCTTGTCATGAGCATTGAGGCACCTAGTCAACTTTAGAAATAGGAAATATTTTCACTTTTTTACTTATAACTTTTGAATTTTGGATTTATGATAAAAAGTTACATAGACATAATTGTAGGCACAGCGATTTGCTACAAAATGTATCTCTACAGGTTAAATTTAGGATGGATAGTTTAGGAGATATAGCCAAAAACGTAGTTTTTGGACCCCTTTTTCCAAGATGGCGGCCGTGGGACAAGGGTGGCGACCCCACAAACTTGTTTTTAGCTTTACACTGACCACCTCTACACATCAAAAAAATAAAATTGCGTCCTCTAAAAAACGCAAGGTAAGGCCTAAAAAATGTAACATTTCAATGGACTAGTGGGTAATATTTGAAAAAAAGTCATTAATTACTGTTGACGTAATCACCAAATAAGAAAAAGACACCCCCCTCCCACTATAGTGCTTGCGTAATACTTGAACCCCTATTCAGAGACTGGATGAGCAATACCACCCACTCAAACCCCCTCGAGTAGTTCCTACAAAGCCGTGTTATAGAGGCTCTCGTGTCACTCTAACATGACACTTAAACACAAGATTTTCCACCTTTTTGGTCGGAGCGGAATGTGAAGCTATGGCTGAATATTATTAACAATTCGTCATGATCGAAGAACAATGTCGGATTTGAAAAAATCCAAAATCCACTTTTTATCATATTTGGATATTACATTGACTAAATATTACGGCTACATTAAAAAAACAATCCATGTTTTAAATTAATCAGTCGGTAAAGTGACGGATTTGATAGACGCTCTCTAGCATGTGATTTTTCTAGAAAACTGTGTAATTTAATGTTAGTATTTTTATATTATTTCAAAACAAACCCTTTTGTTTGTATGCCAATTTTCATAATAACAGAATATGAATTAAAAAAATTATGACAAAAAAAACTAACATGATTATACTATTTTGAAATGGCTGCCCTGTAAAGTTTACTATTTGTCAGATCCGTCACTATTCTACGACTATGAATTATTCCAGAAACCCTACAACATGCCAAGCGCAAAAGAAATAGATCCGAGACACAGCTACGCAGAAGAGAAATTCGACAATCTTCTGAAGTACACGACTTATATGAACGCACGGATTAAGGAGCCGCATAATCCAGTAAGTTTAGGCGGTCGTGACCGCCTAACTATTACACATAGACATAACGTTTTTTACTAACAAAACACACGAAATGTTAACTTTAATAAATACTAGTTTTAAAAAAAACACGCTTTTAAAGCACATCAAACTAAAAAGTGAAAAATAATTCCTAATTTTGGCTGAAAATGGTAATGAACAAAAAATACTGGTATTATTGTGAAAAAGAGTGGGTTGCTCTATAGAATATGGCACAGAGCGCCCCACGCTCTTTTTAGGTATTTTTTTTTTTTTCCGGTATTGCATTGTCATCGATCTTTGACAGGTGCGCAAAATTTGAATAAAATCTGTCCGTTTAAAGTGGGTCAAAATCGAGACCGAAGGAGTCGGTTACATACATACATACATACAGGTGAAGCTAATATAAAGCGTGTAAAAATAGAATTCTCACTCTCAAGGCCGGCAACGCACTTGCGAGCCTTCTGGCAGTGTGTGTCCATGGGCGGTATCACTTAACATCAGGTGAGCCTCCTGCCCGTTTGCCTCCTATTACATAAAAGGATTGTGTGGTTTTATGAACCCACGGTAAAAGTGGAACTTTTTTTCACATTATAGACATTTAACTAAATTTTTTGGGAATAATATTCTATTAAGGGTATAAAAATCACTGTATCAATCTTAATTTTATACTTGTAAAATTGTAATAATAATGGGAAATAATAAAAGTAGACTAGTAGTAACTAATATTTTTATTGAACTCTGTGTCTAAGAGAGTACGACATACATAATACTTAACAATTATTTACATTATATACACACTTTAATAATAGTCTATACACTACACGGTCAGCTGCTGCGAACTAATCGCCGCCATATTGGCCTTGGCTGCTATGACGAGCGCCTTTCACATTATCCCTACTCCGCGGCCGACCGTCACGCGACATGCAACACAGACGAAAAAGTTTGAGACGATGTAATAAAAGTTTCATTTTAGCTAGACGGAAAAAATTCTTACGAAAAGTTGTCACGACACTTTTTTGCTATTTGCTATTGTAATACACCGGTTCCCGTCCGATCACCGAAGTTAAGCAACGTCGGGCGAGGTCAGTACTTGGATGGGTGACCGCCTGGAAACACCTCGTGATGTTGGCTTTTTTTTTTCGTCGTAAGATTGGTGTCGAGAAAATCTATCATACTGTTATGATACCAATTAACATATAAATTAATCGAAAGGAATTTCGTTCCATCCGGGTGTCCCTTGACACCTCTAAAGTTTTTTAATAATTACATCCGCATTTAAAAACTTTTAAAATTTTCAGACAGAGCGACGGGAAATATTGGAAACGGCTGAAAAGAAGCTTTTTACCTTCGTCGACAGTCACATTAAGGACCTGAAGAGGCTGCTCTTCGCCACTGACATGGCGCTCATGTCTATGGTACTGCTGAAATTGAACAAGAAGATGGACACGTCGGAGGCGAAAATTAAATCGACCCAGGCGAAGATACCATTTGGATTGTACACGAGTCCAGGTTGGTCTTTTAAGAAAGGTCTTTTTACGGTCTATTCCCATCCCCTTCCTTGTGGTGACTGGTCGTACTTGAATTCGTGTATGCGGTGATGTTAGCTGTTTCGACTATGTATTTGCGTGTTGTTCCCACGAGAATGTAAGTGCGTGCTCCTATTTCACCATGCCTCCTGCTGATAGAGGACAAAGCTTTGTTTTTAATTTTTTTTTTATTACTTAAAATGTTCTCCTTACAAACGTTGTGTAGAACAAAAAACTTGGCGATTAAAAAGAGTGGCGGAGAGTTTATTGCCAGTTCTCTTGCGTTCTACGCCCTTGATTTGAGAAATGGTAGTAAATGTAAATTTACAATTAATTTAATTTATTTTTGACGTTCATAAGCGTACTTGTTTACCTATTAGAATAAAGATATTTTAAGTTTGAGTTTGAACTAAAAAAAATGTGTGCGTGTACTAGGTGTACACACGTAAGAAGTGAAACTTCTTTATGACCTTATTTCTCGAAAAATGATCTACTATATGCAACTTTACAGAAATTGGTTAAATAAAGTTAAATTAGATAAAGTTTAACAAAAGGCTTTTATTATCATAGACATGAATACAAATACAATTATTTCATTTTAACTTATTACTGTACTACTATGTAGTACTAAGATTATTACAGAATTTGATTAATTGTAATAGAATTATTAGTATAACTATCATTGTTATCGTTATTATATGTTTTTGTTACTAATGGCTTCGAATCTCTTCGGATCAACCGTGGTAGGGACAAGAAAAAGATGGCGCGTAACCGAAAAATGTGACAAATGTGTGTAAATTTTTTTCCAACGCCGACAAAGAAGTTTGACTTCAAAAAGCAACATGGCGCGTAACCTGCTACAAAATTTCTCCCATACGTCGATAAAGAAGTTTCACTTCAAAAGATGGCGCGTAACGGAAAAATGTGACGCGTAACGATAAAAAGGTAACACTAAATTTTTTTCCAACCCCGATAAAGAAGTTTCACTTCAAAAACTTTTTCGTAGAAATAATACACATGGCAAAACGACGTTTACCGGGTCAGCTAGTAACGTATAAAGATAGTATATATATATATATATATATATGCTATATATAGCTTCATTACAGAGTTCAAATGTCTGGGAACATCATACTACGTGGCGTCCGCACACAACCAAGAAGACGTCCAAATGATTTTGTCGAGTGAAAGAAAACCGCACTGCTATACTTTTAGAGGTATATCAGTAATTAAAAACCATTTGCATTAAAAAACAACTGAGCGATATCGAAGTCACCATGTGGAACCAGTAGCCCACTGAAGTAGTTCCGAACCAATTCGACTTAAGGTCCTTTAAGAAAAGATTTTAGATTTCTTAAGGCCGGCAACGCCCATGGACATTGACAATGCCAGAGGGCAAAAGCCCGGTATCACTTTACATCAGGTGAGCCACCTGCCCGTTTGCCCTCTGTTATTGCCCGTTTAATTTCCAATCATGACAAAAACAAATTATAATACACGGCATAGATTATTTTACATTTCAATAAATTATTTTGCATAAAATATAAAATACTAATATTTTATAAATTCTCTTTACGAAATTTTAATTTTAAAAATAGAATTTATATAAGGTAATTCACCCTTCTCACTCTCTCAATCGGTCTCAATCACTCTCTCCCTTTTCTTCGACAAAAACGCTGCACATCTTCGTGACGTTCCATAAAAGTCCCTCATGCGCCTAAAGAAGTCTCACTTCAAAAATTGTTATCTCTCATTATTTCTTATTTTTTCATTGATTGTTATAGTTTGTGATTGTATTTTGTGTGTTTCTGTGTGTGTTTTCTTAGTAATAAATGTTACGTCTATATTTAATTAAATATTTTGCCTTTAGGCGCATTTGCGTTCTCCGGCTTCTACCATAGACACTCAGAGACGACGTATGTTGGGCCTCATGCGGAACAATTTCAGGCAAAGGATCCGAGCCAAGGTCTCTACTGCCACTCTGATGATAGCTGGAGTGACGCGCAGTGCATTTATAAGTAATGTCAATTCTTAGAATTTTTAGTTTATGTTACGATGCACCGTCACAAAAAACCGACACCCGCACACCAACACAAAAAACCGACACCCTGAAGTTAGTAGTCAACATTTTAAAATATAAAAAAAAGGATGCGTGTACTTATGTACGCGCGTAAGAAGTTATACTTCTTTGGCTTTTTTTTAAATATTAAATAATTAATAATAAATATTTAACGTTAACAATTTAATAATATTTAATATTTAGTATATTATTCAATTATTAATTATTAAGATATTAAATTGAAAAAATAATAAAAACTCCTTTATTTGTTTAAAATGTACTACAAAGGTCATTATGGTCTTTCAAAATTCTTGCCATAGCTGCTAACTTCACGCATATTCTATTTCTTTTTACTTGTAGATTGTCTTATTCCCATCTCGCTCGCGTACGCTATAATCACACTGGTAATTTTATGTCTCAGGTGCGCGCGCATCGTAAAATTTCACTCTCACCAATTTTCCATAACGCGCCTAAAAAAGTAGAACTTCAAAAATGTTAATTTCTTTGATTATAAAAAAAAATCTGCGGACATAAGTCGCTTTTCGATGAAAAGCCGAGATATTTTAGTGGACAGCAAATCAATTGGATATCCAACACTTAGATTAATAATAATAATAATAATGAAGCCTCATTTATTAATGAATGACCAGCGCTGTGGAACAGTCTGCTCCTCAGCATAATGCTGAGCTGAGCCAGGGCCACAACCACAACACACTTAAAACGTACCTTGTTCTTTAAAATAAAAAAAAACCTGTGGCACTCGGGGACTGCCGCGGTAAAGCTATTGCATAGCATTTTTTATAAACTTATGTAAATTTTTTTCTTTGATATTAATTCAATCTGAGACTAATACGCCTATCCGATCACGCTAAACCGATGTGAGACGCAGTATACGTTCTGTCCCGCTCTAACGCGTATTGGCCGCACCTATATTACGTCATCGTGTGTTAGGTTTATTTCGTTACAGAATTTCTTGATTCGGTCGCCGCGCTCAAAGCCCGCTATAAAATCTATGCAATAACTTAAAATGTTATCTTTCATTCCTTTTATAATTTTTATTATTATTATTTTGTGTGTGTTTTCTTAATAATAAATGTTATACCTACATATGTCTAAGAAAAAATAGTGAAGTTTCGACAAATTCGATCGCATAAAACATGCTTTCAGGCCTCAACAAGAAAGAAGAATCACCCCATATACGCTTTCTTTCAGAATAAATCCGCGCGAAGAATTCCCTGAATCCGTCGAGTATGAACCGAAAGTGTCCTACTGGTGCGGTCCGTACCGGTACTTCATCCCAGCCACGACTGACATACGCTGTATTTTCTCTATATTCTCTATGAATTTCATTCTGAGATTTGGGTATGATGGCGTGACGTATAAAAGCTCGGATCTGTCATTTGTAAGTCAATCTTAATATATATAAATTACGTGTCAAGTTGTTTGTCCGCTATGGGCTCCTAAACTACCGAACCGATATCAATCAAATTTGCACACCGTGTGCAGTTTGATCCAACTTAAAAGATAGGAGCTTACATCTCAATTTATACCCGCAATATTATTTTATTGCAAAATATTTGTTTATTATTAAACAGTCACAATTCTAACAGATGGCGCTGTGTTGAAAGTACCAACGTTTCACAAAGATACAATTCAATGGCATAACTACCAAAAAAGCATGGTGGTCCCCATGACTGGTGTTCTCCTACCGTTTCCCTTGAATAGTTTGCTACTATGTAATATATGAAAAACCTTAGCCACAGCAACGCTGGGCCGGTCTGCTAGTTGTCATATATTTATCATTCGTACATATCAATCACACCTGATGTATAGTGAGATGCGGCCTATCGGAACGCCTGTCCAGGTGATGCCTATATTCAACTATCTAGGGGAGATGAAAGGGGAGTTCCACTCCTTTGCTGTTACAAGAAATGATGATGCAAACCTTGTATTGCACCTGGGGATGTCAACAGCAAAAGGCTTGAACTAGCGTGCTTTGGTGAAGGGAAATATCGTAAGGAAACAGGCACACAGAATGATCACCAACTTGATTAGAAAAACAAGTGATAACGATACAAAATTCTGAAGCCCAGAGTCCAGATCTAAATAGGTTGTAGCGCCGCTGTTTATTTTTGAAGTGAAACTTCTTTATCGGGGTTGGAAAAAAATTTAATGTAACATTTTTTCGTTACGCGTCACATTTTTCCGTTACGCGCCATCTTTTGAAGTGAAACTTCTTTATCGACGTATGGGAGAAATTTTGTAGCAGCACGCGCCATGTTGCTTTTTGAAGTCAAACTTCTTTATCGGCGTTGGAAAAAATTTTACACACATTTGTCACATTTTTCGGTTACGCGCCATCTTTTTCTTGTCCCTACCACGGTTGATCCGAAGAGATTTGAAGCCATTAGTAACAAAAATATATAATAACGATAACAATGATAGTAATACTAATAATTCTATTACAATTAATGAAATTCTGTAATAATCTTAGTAGTAATAAGGTAAAATTAAATAATTATATTTATATTCATGTCTATGATAATAAAAGCCTTTTGTTAAACTTTATCTAATTTAACTTTATTTAACCAATTTCTGTAAAGTTGCATATAGTAGATCATTTTTCGAAAAATAAGGTCATAAAGAAGTTTCACTTCTTACGTGTGTACACCTAGTACACGCACACATTTTTTTTTTATTTTTAATAAAACTCTTGCGCATAATTCCAGATGTACCAAAACGGACAAGTGTTTTACACGGACGAGCCGTGGGCTGGAATGTCCTGTTGGAACTGGGCCTGCAAATGGAGACACAATCAGAACCAGCGATCCAACGAGTTCTTTGTTAATTAAATTGTTTTGCAACTATTTTTTATTAATCTATCATCTAAAATGTCAACTTCAGTTACAAGAGCTGTCAAGCCGTTTTTACTGTGTCAAGATTGACATATTTGAGAGCGGTCAAGAAGGGACTTTAAGGGCCTCATAGCCTAGCGGTCTTATTATGTGGCAGCTAGGTGAGGGGTACCGGGTTCGATTCCCGGTTCGAGGGCAAGTTTTAATTAAATTTAAATTTGTTCTCGGCCTTTGGGAGGGTTGTGCGGTACCGGGCGAGTGCTTAAAACGTACATGGAGGGCACGGTCGAATTTCTAAGGCAAGCAGTGAGTATGCTACCTAAGAAAGGAGACTGAACGTTTAGAACGTAGCAATACGTTCTAGGCCGAGGATGGCAAATTATAAGTGCGAATTATAAAAAATCTTATACTTGACGCTGGCTAATGCACAAACCGTTCCAGAGCCAAAAACGTATTGGATTTGACACATGTGAGTCAAAACTAAGAGCTTATTATTACTGGCATGTGACAGAAACATTAGATTTTGACATACAAGATTTATTTACATTTACTTTAATTCAATTAAAATAAATAAATTTAATAGTAATATGCTATACTTTAGAGAGACGTCCAATTTCCATTGAATAGGTATTTAGTCCGGTCGATCTATGACATTACAAGCCAACAGAATTAAGATCAAGCTGAAACTGAATAAACTTATTCAAAACACAATTAAAAACAACTTTTGGAAATTCTCCATCGTTACGACCCATGGAAAAAAATTGACTCAAGTCCAAAGGTAAAAAAAATGTATTTTTCGCCATTTTCTTCAAAACGGCAAGTTTTAAGTTTTCATAAATCTTAACATGGGGAATTTTTAAAAGTTGTTTTTTAAGGGCCTCATAGCCTAGCGGTCTTATTAAGTGGCAGCTAGGTGAGGGGTACCGGGTTCGATTCCCGGTTCGAGGGCAAGTTTTAATTTAATTTAAATTTGTTCTCTTCCTTTGGGAGGGTTGTGCGGTACCGGGCGAGTGCTTAAACCGTACATGGAGGACACGGTCGAATTTCTAAGGCCTTATACTTGACGCTGGCTAATGCACAAACCGTGCGAGAGCCATAAAGGAAAAAAAGAAAAAAAAATTGTGTTATGATAAAGTTTACTCAGTTACAGCTTGATGGTAATTCTGGTAGCTTCGCTCTTGTTTGTTTGACCTAATTTGACCGGACAATTTTTTTATTTTTTTTAATATTGGGACATTCCTGTATTTTGGGTTATAGTAGACATATTTGTAGTTGGGTTATCGATGTAGAAAATAAAACACTTAGTATAAAACATAACATATATTCAGAACTAAGTGTATAACATAACAACTTACATATATTTGTACATTATATAAAGCTATAAATCTACAAACACCCATACAATAGTCTATCTGGAATAGCCACAGACAATATTCGCATATACTCGGCTGGAAATATTGCCCAAGATTCAACTTTGTTGTAATCTGTGATGACATTTGACATGAAGCGTTAATAAGAAACGGAAAGTCAAAGTTGTGTTATTCAAAATGGCGACCCGTTGAATTAACTAACATTTTACTAAATATTTTTCTAATGAGATAGTACATACGATATAATAAGATAAACAAAATATTGTCAAACGATTTTATTCTTATCTAAACCATAAACAATAAATTGAATGTATTCTTTAATTTATGATTTATGAATAAAATCATGCATCAAACTCTTGCTATTTTAAGTGACAAGACAATTCATATAGTTGTCTCTTTTATTTGTATAACAACAACGCAGGTGCGACAGAGACAGCTACATCAACTGCGTCGTAGTGATTACCAAATCTTTAATACGCAATATTTAAAGCCGACATCTCCATACAATTTAAAATCTATTTATTAACTATTATACGTCACAAGATTATTACTGACAGGCTTCCAATAGCGATTCCGACATCCCAATACTGTTGTTTCCATCAGCCTTGAGACTACACCGAACTTTAATACGAAGTTATAATAGGAAACTGACATGTGAAGTTAGCTATTTCCATACATAGATGGCGCTATTCTTAAAATTTACGCCATAAAGGAATTATAAAAAAATAAGTGGGATTATTTTACGACATAAAATCGTTAATGCTTTTATCCGATGCGCAAGCGCATCTCTGGTGACAGTCATTACCTTGCGGGGGGCGTACTATATAAGGGAGCGTTCAAGTATTACGTAACGCAATTTTTGGAGATTGACCCCCCCCCCCCCCATGTAACTCGCCGTAACGTTTTTTAGTACCCAAGTACAGTACTGTACTCGAGTATTGTAAAACATTTCGTGACCACCTAGTGACTCTTTAGTTACTATTATGTGGTGTAAGTCGAAAATAATATTAACCCTAGATCACTAAACATTAGTCTCACAGGCTACACGACTCTGACGCATTCGCTGTTTATGTATGTTCCCGTTACCGCACCCCCCTCAGCCGCTCAGTACCTTCCTAATTCGGCCAATCAGTGACCCGTGAACTCGCATTGCGTACGCACGCTTCCTACTTCCGGAGATATTACGCAATAGTAGTCTCTCAGGCTAATGTTTAGTAATTGCGCCACAAAAGTGAAGAAAGGTAAGTTATGAAATATTTCTTTTTATTTACGATTTTATCTATAATAACTAATTACTGATTAATGTAAATGAATAATAAATATGTGTGATACTACGAGCAATATTTATTTTATGAACTTATTATCATTTTTTATTTTTTTATGAGATTTTGAACATTTTGTTTTAGCAGTATTTTCTGTTACAGATGGATTTGATACGAGATCAAGATAAAATATTGCAGATTTTGAACGAGTCAGATAATGACGATGACGATTCACCATTTTTTGGACCATCTGGTGTGCCTTCGGACTCCGAACCTGATGACAACTTAGAGGAGGACTTAGTCGAGGATACCGACGAAATTGAAGATGATTCGTCGAGTTCTTCTGATGAAGATCTAAATGTTTCCCGGAGAAGCCGTAACAGAAACAGAATCCTAGATTCTGATGATGATTCTTTGGAGTGTTTGCAGCCTTGTCCACCCATAGCTTCTCACCAGGATCTGGTAATACAACCTGAGAGACCATACATTTATGGAAAAAACAAACATAAGTGGGCAACTACTCCACGCTCTTCAAACACTCGTGCATCGGCTCGAAACATTATTCATTTTGTACCCGGACCTAACAGTGATGCAAGAGATTTGGTAGAACCACTTCCAATATTTCATTTGTATTTATCTGATGAAATGATTGACCAACTTGTTATTTACACAAATGCAGAGATTGAAATAAAAAAGGTGAAGTACAAGGAACTCACTCATACTATTTCTCCAACTTCAGCTATTGAACTAAAAGCTTTACTGGGTCTTCTTATGCAATCAGCTGCTATAAAAAGTAATCATTTACCCACGAGAATATTGTTTGATGACAGAAGGAGTGGTAACATTTTCAAAGCCTGCATGAGCGCTGAGAGATTTGATTTCTTGCTTAAATGCCTTCGATTTGATGACAAAGCTACCAGACAAGACAGAAGAGCATCCGATAAATTTGCACCTATAAGAGAATTCTGGGAGAAATTCATTGGTCATTGCAAACAATGGTACAAGCCAAGTTCCTATCTGACAATCGATGAGCAATTAGTTGGGTTCAGAGGGCGCTGCCCATTTCGAATTTATATACCCAATAAGCCTAACAAGTACGGCATAAAAATTGTAATGGTTGCAGATTCTAATTCAAAGTACGTATACAATGCTACGCCTTATTTGGGTAAAGGAACCAATTGCGATAATATGCCTCTTGCCACACATTTTGTGAAACAACTCTGTGAGCCTGTCTATGGGACAAACAGAAATATTACGATGGACAACTGGTTCACTTCAGTGCCACTTGCTTCAGAATTACTTCAGGACCCGTATAAACTCACACTTGTTGGGACAATACGTAGTAATAAGCGAGAGATTCCACCTGAGATGAAAAACAAAAAATCAAGAAAGATTCATACTTCGATGTTTGCATTTGATGGTGAGAAGACTCTGGTCTCGTATAAACCAAAATCTAACAAGACAGTATTTCTTCTTTCGACAGTACACAGTCAGCCAGACATTAACTCCACTTCGAAAAAGCCTGAAATTATACATTTTTATAATAGTACCAAAGGTGCTGTCGACACTGTCGACCAAATGTGCTCAGCTATATGTGTCAATCGCAAAACCAATAGATGGCCTCAATGCGTGTTTTATAATGTCTTGAACCTGTGCCTAATTAATTCATATGTCATCTATGTGTCGAACATGGTCAGAGAACGGCAAAAACCAATGAGACGTAGGAGTTTCGTCCCAAAGTTTAGCCGATAAGCTCATAGAGCCATGGTTACGAGAGCGGTATAACACTGTCACTTTGAGGAGGGATATAAAAGCTAGTATTAAAGATATTTTAAAAATTGAAGATGCTACTCCTAGTACCTCTCAAGCGCAACAAAATAAGCGTAAAATATGTTCTTTTTGTCCTTACAAAAAACACAGGATGACTAAATATGTTTGCAGCCGCTGCAAGACGGCGATTTGCGGGGAACATACGGTTCCAGTGTGTGCCGACTGCCAAGAATAATTTTTTTTAACCTTTTGTTTTATTATGTGGTAATTTAAAAGACATTCCATATTTTAAGTAGACTTTTTCTAAATAAATACTCTAGTTTTGATAAATATTGCGGTTTTATTTTGTTAGTTTGTAGGACTAATGTTTAGTGACAGAGTTTGAAAAAAAAAAGTTTAGTGATCTAGGGTTAACAGTAACGCGTAATTCAATCCCCGCCCCGCATCGTAACGTTTTACAAAAGGACCCCTCCCCCCACCCTTAACTCGTTACGTAATACTTGAACGCTCCCTAATAGCGGGAAGACTGGGTTGCCCATGGGTCATTGCATGTGCCCTTTTTAATTTAATATTTGAATATAGTTTAAAGCTAACAAATATAATATTAACGACAACATAACTTTCACAAAAACCACATGGACCTGACCATGGACCTTCAGAGCATGGGCCAAGGTCAGTAAAGGAAGCTCATCAGACTGGCTCGACAGATTGAAGGATTGCTGGTGATAGCTGCTATTAGTGGAAATTTCAGGACGGGAGCTGAATGGTTGGTTTCGGAAACCACTTTTTGGGTCACCACCGGAGCAATGTCTGTTTCCCATTAGGGGCCATCCATAAAGTACGACACACGAATTTTAGGACTTTTGAACCCCTCCCCCCGTCCTTGTCACAGGTTGTCACATTTTTATAACCCCCCCCCCCCCCCTCTTTATGTGACGTCACACATTTTTTAAATTTATGTATGTATTTAAAAATAATCGTTGCAATAACAACTTTAAACAATTCGCGTAAGGTTGATTTTGCAAAAATATATGCTTGTAACTTATAGAAAGAGACAGAGATAGTGTTTCAGGACACTTTCGAGCGTTACTTTTATTCGAGACGAGATATATATCTTGGGTTTTTTGTATATCAATGGTTTTAGTATTTAATATTTTAACATGTGACGTCACAAAAGTATTGTATACCCCCCCATGCCCCTTGTCACACGATGTCACACCTCGGTGATACCCTCCCTCCCCATTAACGTGTGACGTACTATATGGATGGCCCCTTATTGTAAAACCCATGGCCGATATTGAATTTTTGGTGTCGTCATTGGAATCGCTATAAATTACAGACCCAACTCTGCGGTCACCTGTCTATTGCTTCTGTCTATTGCTTGGAGAATTTCCTTGGAAACAATTTAGCAAACTTTTAAAATTAACCAGTTTCAAAGCGAGTGAATTTTAATGCGCCAAAAAATTAATGCTACAAAAATATTTTCAAAGGAAAAAGTACAAAGCTGCAATTAACCAATTATTATTATTATATTTATTCTAAGGGTCTGTTTCACAATGTACGGATAAACACTATTATTGCGTTTCACGACTGTCAGATAGCGCTATTTGTCACGTAAAGTCCATCATAAGCTATGAGTCCAATGAATGTCAAATAGCACAATTTATCTTCCAAATAATTTATGTGTTGCATAGCTATTCGGTACTTTATCCATACATTGTGAAACAGACCCTTAATCTATCTATACAGAAAAAAAGCTCTTGAAACTAGATAATTTGACGTTTAGAATACAGGTATAAATCCTATTAAGGTGGACATTTTTGGCTTATGGCACAGTTCAATGGGTACTACATATCACGTGACCATGCCCATACAAACTCCTTTGGAGTTCTTTTTGGTCACCCCTATCCCGAAGTGATTTTGTCTATAATTAAAATCGACCACTGTCATACTACCGTCAAAGTCACACATTTAACACTGTCATTATGACAGTTACAGAACATTTTGACAGTGACAGTACCGCACAGCTTTGACATATTGTTATGTTAAAATTCACTATAACAGTTAAATCGACCCATCATTTAAGGTTAAAACTTTATTCTACTACAAATAATACTGTCCATGCATGTAAAAGACCATGGGATTGAGAGAATATCGCTTCTCAACAGTCGTGACTGACTAACGCCAAACGAATGTATGAAAATGGTCACGTGATCGTGAGCTAATGTCATCGCCATACAAATTCCTTTGGCGTTATGGGACACGCCCGTCGCAGTGTTTTTATCTCAAGCCCCTTGGTCTAAGATCCCGCTATACAACGACCTTCACCGAGATGCTTATTTAATGAAACTTATTTTATATATAATTTAATATGTCAATAAATATAATCCATATGGGTTGCCTAGCAAATTTCAGTCCAGAGTATGTTTAATTAATTTAAAAAAAAAATATTTTTTTAACATTTTACCGGTATGATTATTAGATAAATTCTATACCAATCGAAAGTATGAAGCCCATAGAATATGCAAACGTTAGGTTGTATTTAATCAATTAATTATTTATGTGTATATTTTTTATGTGACACTAAAGTATATATACATCTTTAGTATAAAAGAAGGTTATAGTGATACATATATAATACTACCCTGATTAAAAATATTGATTGAAAAAAGTTCAAAAAATTTACTACATGCAAATTATAAAAAACTTTTTTTTTTAAATATTAATTAAACATACTCTGGACTGAAATTTGCTAGACAACCCATATGGATTATATTTATTGACATATTAAATTAAATATAAAATAAGTTTCATTAAATAACCATCTCGGTGAAGGTCGTTGTATAGCGGGATCTTATACTACCTGGTATAGTAAATCGACCACTGACACAGTCCATCAGTCACATTTGATACAATCGAATGACAGTTACAGTGCTGTCAAAACCGACCATTTTGACAGTGACAATACCGTTATCATCAACAAATTTGACACAGCACCCAACATCATTGACGTTTTCATGACAGTTAAAGTCATAGTTAAATGAATTTCGACATACAAACAGGAACACTGTCAGATTATTTCACCGTGTCAGCATTTTTGACAGGTCTATACAAAATAATAGAAAGGATACAAATATCTCCACCAGCTACCGTTTCCGTTGTCTTCATTGTTGACCTCCTGTGTATCCTAAAATTTACAAACAATATACAAACTAAGAAAGCGTTCAAGTATTACGTCACGCAATTTTTGGAGATTATTGACACCCTCCCCCCCATGTAAGGTAGCGTTCATGTATTACGTCACGCAATTTTTGGAGATTATTGGACCCCACCCCCCCCATGTAACGCCGTGTAACGTCTTTCTGTATTCCAATACGTTTCGTGGCCACCCAGTGACTCTTTATACCTAAAAGTTACTATTATGTGGTGTAAAGTACTGGAAAGTCGAAAACAATAACGCGTAATTCAATCCCCGCCCCGCATTGTAACGTTTTACAAAAGGACCCCCCCCCCCTAAAATTCGTTACGTAATACTTGAACGCTCCCTAATATATTATGGGATGCTACTTGTGTGGAAACGTTAGGCCCGTCTCACCTCGACAAAAGCTGGCGGAATTTAAATGGCTCAAATATCAGTATTTTCTCCAATTTTTTTTCTAGGGTACGTGGGTTTCAAGTGCACAGCTAATTAAAGATTTAAGTTGGCGCCTGGTAGTACTGGTGACCCCAGAGCTGGTGCTTTCCTCAACGAATAAGTATCGCAATGCGAGAAGATGCCAGAATTAAAGAACTAAACATTTTAAATATGTTTTAATTTCTATTTACCTATTACTAATAATTATTATTACTATCTAGGATAAGGCTGCTAGACAGGCTACTTCTAATTAATTTGCGATATTTGTTTTAAAATAAGTGTTGTCTTATGATTTGCTATTTTAAAAGAGTACCGAGAGTTTTTTACACCGACTTTTTCTCTCGGCCTACACCCTCTGTCTTCTTTGCCGATAAGTAGGGATGCCTACAAATTCAAATTTAATGACGTGGAATAAGTGATACATGTATCTTATGTTCCTTAATAAACATATTTTATTTTATTTTTTTATTTATTTTAAGAATATTGTAAATACTGTATATTTGTGGTTGTCGACTCCCGGCGGGAGTCTTCCCCGGGAGATACGACCTCCCATTATTTTTGGGGTTTACTCCTCCCTCAAAGACTGGTAACGCCCCTTTTCGGTCGTCTTGTAAACTCGTTTGCCCCCCTAAACTATACAAAAACTAACCCCAAAACAGTACAACTCCTAAACATACTTAGTTAATTACTAACTACCATGAAATAAATGGACAAGGGTAAGATTCATAGCGCCTTGATTCATCTAGATTGTGATGTTTTATTGCCAGTTCTTCTCTTCCGTTCTACGCCCTTGATTTGAGAACTGGCAGTAAATGTAAAATTAGAAGCATTTAATACGTATTTCTTTATTGACGTTCATAAGTTTAAAGAACTGTATTTCTCATTACAATTTTACGAGAACGAAATACAGGTCACCATCAGCTAGCCCAATTTTAGTCTAATGGGCTCATTCTGATGTGTATCTTTAATGCCCTATTGAACTGATTAATCACGCTAATGTTACGAACCTTAGACGGCAACTGAATAAACAATTGCACAATGACCTAATAAACCTCTTCCCACGAGAATGTAAGTGCGTGCTCCTATTTCACCATGCCTCCTGCTGATAGAGGACAAATCTTTGTTTTTCATTTATGTTATTATTATTAATTACTTAAGATGTCATGTGGAACATGGTTTAATGGTTGCAGCTCCTTACAAACGTTGTGTAAAAAAAAACATGGCGATTAAAAAGAGTGGCGGAGAGTTTATTGCCAGTTCTTCTCTTCCGTTCTACATACTTGATTTGAGAACTGGCACTAAATGTAAAATTAGAAGCATTAATATTTATTTCTTTACAGACAAGTCATAAGTGTACAAAGTTTTACCAATATATTAAATGATTTTTGAATTTTAAATAATTTGGCAAGATAAGCAAACTCGATCGACTAGTATTGCGTGTAGTGGGGTATTTGATTTTATTAGATGATAAGTTACTATGTAGAGAGTTATTTAATTTTTTTTAATAAGGATACGGGTGCTATAAACATATAGTTGTTTAATCGTCAAAATTTTGGTGTCTTGGTAGATTTTATTAGTAGATGTTAAAAAATTGTATCTAAATAGTGCTTTTATTAATTTATTTTGTAGTGTATCTTAGAAATTTTGTTTTTGCATGCTGTACCCCATATTTTAATTAGGTATATGAAATGTGGCTTGACTAAACAATTATAAATCAAATGACATACAGATTGCGGAATGCATTTTGATATTGACCAAAATCTGCCTATAAGTGATTTTAGTTTGGTAATTATGTGTGATATATGAAGTGTACATTGTGTTATCTAAATAAATAAATGATTTTTAATTTGAATTTAAAAACAATGGACATGGAGAGGCGAACGTAACCGCTGTATCTGCTGTTAGGCGGGCGGGATGCGGTCCCGCCTAAGGCGATTGGTGACGCCTTGGGGTTTTAGTGGGTATGAATCTTACCCTTCACAATGGTTATGTGCCGATACTCTCTAACTATAAAAACCTATATCTACTGAAAATTTAACATACAGTTAACTTCAGTCCCTTGGTGTTCTTCAGAATTCTTGGACATGGAAAGATATTTAAAATTTAATCCATATAAATTCTCTCGATAATCGAGCTGTAGTACAAAGGGCTATAGACCCGCCCCGTTACGCTCTGTATTAATAGGGCGCCTAATAATCCTAGAAAAACACTTTTTTAACGTATTTGAAGTTATGTTTTATTATAAACTAGCTGACCTGGCTAACTTCGTTCCGCCCTACAACCTTATAATATCGTTGTTACTTTAATTTAACTTATTTTAGGATTTCATTAATGTAAAGTATTACATTAATACAACTTTTTGCAAATACAGAAATGTTTTATTGCTTGCAATTGCGAAAGAAGAATGGCAGTTTTACACATTAGGCATCTTCTCTCTAGCGTCAATATGGCGATACTGCATGTTAAGCACTTTCTGATATCCAACATCTTTTGATCAGGATCAAAGCATGGTTATGCATCTCCTCATTCACCTCAAGATCGGAATTTCTTGAACTGACACGAACTCGACGTAAAATGATGCGTAGTTTTGTCAACAGATGGCACCATATGGTTTTTGCATTCGTAAAATTAATTAATTAATTTATTGTTATTCGATAACTTATCCGATATTTTATTGCTTATTCTGCTATTCGGGACGGAAACAAATCCAACAAATCAAAAACCATGGCAATCGGTCCAGCCGTTCTCGAGTTATAAGTGTTGTAACAAACACGACTTTCTTTTATATATATAGATTTACAATTATTTTACATAATTTTAAATTTATCCGACGTTTCGCGTGCTTAACAGCGTGCGTGGTCACGGTGACTGAAGAAAAAAGGTGTTGAATGTCAAAAAGTATCACAGCTGTAGAAAAAGTTGTGTTATCTTTATTTATTTCCCCGGAGTTGGACTAAAAGATGGAGGGTCTTGGCAGAAATGGCTCACGGTGTCCTCTCGTAAATTTATAATGAAACATAACTTCAAATCCGTTAAAAAAGTGTTTTTCTACGTCTAAAAGTAATGTCAATAAAAGACAATACTAAATTAAATCCTTTTAAATTCTCTCGATAACCGAGCTGTGGTAGACCCCACAAAGGGCTATAGACCCGCCCCGTTACGCTCTGTATTAACAGGGCGCGAATCAACACGCTACCCGAAGGGGGCATTCGGCCCCCCCTCACCCCTCTCGCGACGGAGCAATGAAGGCTGTGGTAGAATTTTTAGTGTCTCCGCTATTATATAATATCTTAGTAACATTCACAAAAGCAGCAGTGTTGGCAGTAGCTTCAGAGTGCTATCCTCCCTGGAGTGGGTTCGATCCCCGGCTGCACCAACGGTCTATGTGCATAAGAGAACGTTCAAGTATTACGTAACGAATTTTGGGGGGAGGGGGGTCCTTCTGTACAACGTTACGATGCGGGGCGGGGATTGAATTAAGCCGTTATTGTTGATATTATTTTCGACTTTTCAGTACTTAACTTACGTAATACTTTAATGGTAGGGTATAAAGAGTCACTGGGTGGTCACGAAACGTTTTACTATACTTGGGTACAGTACTGTACTTGATACTGAAAAACGATACGGCGCGTTACATAGGGGGGTCAATAATCTCCAAAAACTGAGTGACGTAATACTTGAACGCTCCCTAACGGTATATGTGGCGAAGCCATAGACTTGAAAAGTTGGTGTGTCAGGCACGGGTGATCACCAACTACCTTGCCTATTAGAAATGACGTAACATCGTCATGATCGTAGAACAATGTCGGATTTGAAAAAAATCCAAAATCAATTTTTTTTCATATTTGGATTGACTAAATATTACGGCTACATTACAAAAAATCCATGTTTTAAATTTAAAATTAATCAGTCGGTAAAGTGACGGATTTGATAGAAACAGTGATTTTTCTGGAAAACTGTGTAATTTAATATTATTATTTTTATTTTGTTTCAAAACCAACCCTTTTGTTATGCCAATTTTCATAATAACAGAACAGGAATTTAAAAAGTTACGACAAAAACTAACATGATTAAATTATTTTGAAATAGCTGCCCTGTAAAGTTTACTATTTTTCAGATCCGTCACTATTCTACGACTATGACGGGATACAGAAATATGACGCCCAGACCTCAACAGTAGCGCCATTGGTATATATAAAATTCATGAAAAATATACTCACTTTTTCCCCTTTTTCCTCTTCACTTTCCCCCCGTTCACTTGGTTTAACACTTTCTGTCTTTTCAGTATCCCCTTGTGCTTCACTTTGGGCTTCTACTTTGCTTTCCACATTTTCTTCGTTTTTCTCATTTTTCTCTGTATTTGCTGTTTCCTCTGTTTTTACAATTTTATCATTTATATCCGTCTGTGTTTCTTTATCTTTCTTTTCCAAATCGCACTCTAAATCTGGACCTAATTTTGACGACTGCAAAATTATTTTAATAAAATTATGTGTACCCACACGGAATCAAAACTGTCGATTTAAAACTACCATATGCACAACATGACTACATAATCATTATATACAGGGTGGTCAAAAAGTCGTTGATCAAACGCAAATAGGGGATAGATGAGGTCATCAGCTGCAAAAAATTGTTCTACGCGAGGTCTCTAAGCTCAATCCCTGCAGAGTTATAATTTCTTTTGCATTTTTATAAGAAAATTGATTTTTTTTACTAATTCTTATTAAAATTCGAAAAAATCTACACCTGTATCTTTTTCAAAATATCTACTAGATTGGTACTGATGACATGTTCTTGCGTTAGACATTTCGACGAATTTAATCAGATGGTCCTTCGGTACGGAATGATATGATTACAAAAAGTGACACGAAACTTTTTACTATGCCTATACCTTAGCCAACTAAAGGTAAATGACTAAAATAATGAAGAGGATAAACCAAACGAGACTTAAAAAATTATGAAAACATGAAAGTTCTAAAGAACAAGCTTTACGGAAGTTAAACAAAATATCCTCGTTTAACTGAATTGCAACAAAGCAGTGTATTGATACAATTTAAAGAAAAAATTATATTACTCTTCAAAATTCCCCGGAAAATTATCTAAAAAATCTAATATATGCTGCAATTAGCCAATCAAACCAGTAAAGTTCGTCCAAGCAAATCAGTAAATAAAAAAAGGGTGCGTGTACTTATGTACGCGCGTAAGAAGTTATACTCCTTTGGCATTATTAAAAATAGTTTTTGATTGCATGCAAATAATTACTTACAATTAAATAATCAAAGACTGGCAAAGGAGTCAATAGTCAATAAAGTTCAGTTAACATTTGAAAAATTAAATAAATAAACATTTATTATTAATCTCTTACATTAAGTGTAACATAAATTATATTATTATTCGAATGTTGTTTTTAAATTATGTCCAATGTACGTAGCATCTTCCGTGGGCAACTTCATTCTGTTAATTTTGTGTCACGGTGCGCGCGCATCGTAAAATTTCACTCTCATCAATTTTTCATAACGCGCATAAAGAAGTATAACTTCAAAAATTATGGAAGTTAAAAAGCTTTTAACTGAATGACATCACAATTCAATAATATCCCAATAGGGAATATGAAGAGTTAAAAAACGTTACCTCCATATCCTGTTCGTTTATTTGTTCAACGTTCTCTTCGAAACTCACTTCGTCAGGGCCAAATGGTGTGAAGTCTGGTAAATCCTGAAAAAATACGCAACACCTCAGTGAATGATACACCAAGAACCTTCTAAAAAAGTTTCCTAAGCATTTTTGTGCCATGCCCAACTACAACGCGGTCCGCTACCGCGTTATAGCGTTTACTGTATTTGATCCAGTTCAACAGATTATATTTAATTCGTGCATTTTTGATGTCTGGATTTATTTATTTAAAACTATATCCTATTCACTTAGCACACATATCAAAAGATTTATTCAGAATTTACTTCGAGAAAACATGAATGTACGAGCCAAGCCTGTTTTGCTGACTCAGACTTTCTTAGATTTATAAGCTCGCCGTGTTAAATCGTCGGGAGTTACGCCCCGAGAGCATAGCCAGACGTAAGCACTCTCTTCAACTGTTACTCTGCATTTATTTGTTTCATAGCAATTGACTAAATCATGGGAGTTACGCCCCGAGCGTATAGCCAGACGCGGGCACTCTCTTCTACTGTTACATTGTATTCATTTGTTTCATAGCAATTTACTACATCATGGGATTTACGCCCCGAGAGTATAGCCAGATGCAGGCACTCTCTTCAACTGTTACATTGCATTCATTTGTTTCATAGCAATTTACTACATCATGGGTGTTACGCCCCGAGAGTATAGCCAGACGTAGACACTCTTCGACTGTTACATTGCATTCATTCGTTACATAGAAATTAACTAAATCATGGGAGTTACGCCCCGAGAGTATAGCCAGACGTAGACACTCTTCAACTGTTACATTGCATTAATTTGTTTCATAGCAATTTACTACATCATGGGTGTTACGCCCCGAGAGCATAGCCAGACGTAAGCACTCTCTTCAACTGTTACTCTGCATTTATTTGTTTCATAGCAATTGACTAAATCATGGGAGTTACGCCCCGAGAGTATAGCCAGACGCGGGCACTCTCTTCTACTGTTACATTGTATTCATTTGTTTCATAGCAATTTACTACATCATGGGATTTACGCCCCGAGAGTATAGCCAGATGCAGGCACTCTCTTCAACTGTTACATTGCATTCATTTGTTTCATAGCAATTTACTACATCATGGGTGTTACGCCCCGAGAGTATAGCCAGACGTAGACACTCTTCGACTGTTACATTGCATTCATTCGTTACATAGAAATTAACTAAATCATGGGAGTTACGCCCCGAGAGTATAGCCAGACGTAGACACTCTTCAACTGTTACATTGCATTAATTTGTTTCATAGCAATTTACTACATCATGGGTGTTACGCCCCGAGAGTATAGCCAGACGTAGACACTCTTCAACTGTTACATTGCATTAATTTGTTTCATAGCAATTTACTACATCATGGGTGTTACGCCCCGAAAGTATAGCCAGACGTAGACACTTTTCGACTGTTACATTGCATTCATTCGTTACATAGAAATTAACTAAATCATGGGAGTTACGCCCCGAGAGTATAGCCAGACGCGGGCACTCTCTTCAACTATTACTTTCCATTCATTTGTTTCATAGCAATTAACATTTCATTATTACGCTTATATGCAAGAAAAATATAGAGTAAATATAAAATCCTCTATCTAATTTAAAGCACCCCGAACACCCAGGAACCATACAATGAGGAAAATTTGAAACTTAAAATGAAGAGTGATCTTGCCAATAGAATGAGACAGAAAAGATGGACGCCGCCCCATTGGATGATGGAATATTACCTGTCTACTCCTCCGCTGCGTCCAATTCTAAATGCAGCATACATGTAAATGTTAGTAAGGAAAAATCGATGTATTTCTATATGTAATTATAGAAACCAGGCTATGTATGTCAAATCGAGCCACAACAAGTGTGTCAAAAAGGTATTGGATTTGACATATAGGTGTCATACTTAGCGCTAAGTATAACTCTAGCGAGTTAAAAACCTTGTTGAAAACGTATTGGATGATGGTGATGGTCAACGTGATGATGATGGTGGTGGTGATCATCATGATCATGATGATGATGTTGATGATAATCGTGATGAAGATAAAGGTGATGATGTTAAAGATGGCCGTGATGGTGGTGGTGGTGGTAGTGGTAGTGATGATGATCATCATCATGATTATGGTGGTGATAATAGGATGGCGATGGTGGTTGTGATAGTGTTGGTGATGATTGTTGTGATGATGAAGATGAGGATGTTTTTTTTAATGTAACAGGAGGCAAACGAGGAGGCTCACCTGATGTTGAGTGATAGCGTCCCCCATGGACACTCACATTGCCAGAAGGCTCGCTAGGGCGTTGCCGGCCTTTGATAGTGATGGTGATGTGTCCTTGTGTAAGTATGAGAGTATGTGTGTCTATATACTTATAAATATGCATTGTACGAAGAAATATTTTTATGTATCATTACCTGTTTACCCCTCCGATTCGCCCAGCTTCTATATTCCGTAGCTGCTCTTCTCATTTTCAACAAGTAGTCGGGGGCGGCACGACTCGACGCCCAAGCGGCGACCCCGCCCGGCATCCCGCCCACGGCCGGCTCATCGTAGTACGTTAGAACGAACTCCATACCGGGCTGTACATAAAAGGTACAGATCACATCGAACCCACATCAATGGACCTTTCGATGTGACCACTACGTACTAGCCATCGTGATCATTGAAGAAAGAAGAAGAAGGCATAGAAGGCTGATCACCTACTTGGCTTAGGGGCCGTTCAAGTATTACGTAAGCATATTTACTGCAAATCCCCCCCCCCCCCCCTCATGTCAGAAAAAGTAATCAAAGCTCTCAAAAAGTACATAAATGTATTAATTTTGTGTAGGAATACTCGAAAATGCATTTCCTTTTCAAGCATAGACAATGTGTGGGTAATATGTGTATAAATAATTACTGTTGACGTAATCACCAAATAAGAAAATCAAAGAACCCCCCCCCACCCCTATAGTGCTTACGTAATACTTGAAATTACAAAAATGCGGCCCAGACCTAAAAAGTTGTAGCGTCAGTTATTACCTCACATTAGTTACATAAATATTTAGAGCCCTTTAGTTTTTCCTACACTCATAAATTGTAATACAACATTCTTGTTTCCGAAATGTCCAAAAATTTCTACTTATACTGAAGTGTCACTTAGATGTATGAACCCTTAGATAAGCCAAGATTTTTGTGTTGCAACCCCACTACCCCTAATTTTATGTTAGTTATAAACTACTAAAATCAGCTGTTACCCAGCTTCAAACAAAGTGTTATAGGTATGTTATCTAAAGCTGGCGGCTTCAACACATTTACACTTTGTGCTTGTGTAGTGTCTGTGAATAAGCGCGAGACGTGATGTCAAACTGAAATACAATCACAAATACATGATGAAAAGACTGTCCGTCTCTCTCGCGCTCGGTCAAGCTTATGAGTATAAAAGAGACAGTTATTGTTTTTCTTTTGCTACTGTTTAGGTTGATCTTTACTGTTTTATATTATTATTATTTTATACATGTTTATCTTTTTTCAAACATTACCAGGGCAATCTCGTGAAATGGTGCCCAATGTTTTTAATTATTTTAAGCATCTTAATAAAAACAGTTTAATGAAAAAATGTTATATTTAATTTGACATCAGATGCGACTGGGGTTTCTAAGAGGAGTATTGAAAGAATAGTTAGTGAAGTAAAAGTGAAGTGTGTTGATCTAGATGGAGCTTATGTCTAAAAATGAAAAATTATTTACACAAACTACTCTTATACGTTCTTGGTCGGGCTTAGAACTTTTGGATCCACCCTCGTGTGCACATAATATTTATATTTGACACATTTTTATTTATTTACAACCCACCCAACCTTACTAAAACCAGAGTGGACTAAAATGTATAGCATGGCAAAAAAATCATATTTTGAAACATACTGTATGTGAAATTGCATTAGTGTGAGTACTGTGAACCCGCCAGCTTTCGATAACCGACCTATACGCGCGTACATAAGTACACGCACCCTTTTTTTTTATCTCACCTTATCAGCACCATGTATGGTCTTAACAACCATATGACTCCAATACTCCGTGACTCGGATCGCGTGCTTCGTTTCCGGTACGTCTGGATGTTCGCACGCTTTCGATAGTATAATATACACCTTATTGCCATCCCTCACACTCGCCTGCTCGTCATATTTCTGTCTCGTTTTCGCGTGCACGCTAGTGAAGTCGTACGTCTTTGGTGTCGTTAGCTCGACTTCCTTGTGACGTCTTATGTATACGTAATCTCGATTCGCGAATAGTCTCTGAAATATGTGGAAATATGTCTACAATAAATTACCAAAAGAATTAAAAGATCTTCCGTCTAGATTCTTTAAAAAGCGACTTAGTGAATTACTTTTAGAAAAAATGTACTATTCAATAAATGATTATTTGCATGAAACACCGTAATTGATATAAAGCTAATGATATAATGTATAATATAATATAATAGACTAGATAGTATAAGAATAATTGACATTGAATAATAATGTGAAATACTTTAAGACAAATTTGCGCGCCATCGTGTGTGGCAGAATATGCGAACGATTTATGATTGTATCACCTTAACATTTTGTACCATATTCTTGCAAAAAATAAATTATTATTATTATTATTATATTTCTTTATCTTAATCTACTATATAAAAATAAGTCGGGTTTTTCTTCCTGACGCTATAACTCCAGAACGCACGAACCCTTTTCCACGGTTTTGCATTTGTTGGAAAGGTCTCGGGCTCCGTGAGGTTTTTAGCAAAGAAAATTCAGGAAAAATTTCAACAGAAAAGCGGGATCACCAAACGAAATGTTACATAAAACGAAGCCATCTGGTGGCGAATCGGAGTTCGCCGAGTTTGCTAGTATTATATAAATTACGTGTCACGTTGTTTGTCCGCTATGGACTCCTAAACTGAACCGATATCAATCAAATTTGCACACCGTGTGCAGTTTGATCTAACTTAAAAGATAGGATAGCTTACATCTCAATTTATACCCGCAATATTATTTTATTGAAAAATATTTGTTTATTATTTGATAGTCACAATTCTAACAGATGGCGCTGTGTTGAAAGTACCAACGTTTCACATAAGCTACAATTTAATGGCATTACCACCAAAAAAGCATGGTGGTCCTCATGACTGGTGTTCTCCTACCGTTTCCCTTGAATAGTTTACTACTATGTTATATAACAAAAACCTTAGCCACAGCAACGCTTGGCCGGTCTACTAGTTCTAAAGTATCAAATTCTCGTGTCACAATGTTCCGATACTCCTCCGAAACGGCTAAACCGATTCTTATGAATTTTTTATGCATATTCAGTCGGTTTGAGATTCGGCTACTACTTATATTTCAAACCCCTAAGTGATAAGTCCACCCCAAAAAAAATCTTTTTTGGAATGTTTTTTTTGTTTATTTTTTTTTATGATACAGCATACAAATACAAACAACCCTTAATTTACACCCCACTACGATCAACCCCTATTTTTTATTGTTGATAGTTTTTATCGAAAAAAAAATGGCGATTAAAGAGTGGCAGAGAGTTTATTGCCAGTTCTTCTCTCCCGTTCTACGCCCTTGATTTGAGAACTGGCACTAAATGTAAAATTAGAAGCATTAATATCTTTTTTTCTTTACTGACGAGTCATAAGTGTACATTATGTGACCTATATGATTAAATTTCGACGACTCATTGGTCTAGTGGTTAGTACCCATGACTGCGAATCCATGGGTCCCGGGTTCGATCCCCGGCTGAGGCGAACATCGATGTGATGAGCATTTGGTGTTGTGCTTAGGTCTTGGGTGTTTAAATATGTATTTATACGTCTATGTATAATATGTATGTATATCCGTTGCCTAGTAATAACACAAGCTTTTTTTTACTTTTTACTTTGAAGTAAAAAAAATCCTAGAAATAATATACATTATATGGAAAAACAATGTTTACCGGGTTAGCTAGTATATCTATATAATTATTATTTATATTTATTATAATAGAAATACATACATTATCCTTACAGCCTATGCCAATACGATAATGTCGTGAAACATTAAATAACATATAATAAAGTAGGTACATATATAATACTAGCCGTTTCGCGCCCGCTTTGCTGGACGAATTAAAATAAATTTTATGTTTCATTATTTTATTTTTTTTTCATATCTTTATTATTCTTCTTTTTAACTTCCCGCTAAGAAAATTGAAATATTTCGAAAATCGAGTTTTTAACAGATGTTGACGTTTAGAGGTTCTAGGAAGCCTCCCCGAATGTTTCCGCGGTGAAGTCCGTATGGATAAATTTTCATAAAAGTAAAACAGCAATAAAAAAATGAAGGAACGTTAGAATTGAGATAAACGAAAAATAAATAGCCATAAACCATCTAGGAAAAATTTCGCATCGAATGGTGGTAGTTTCATGTCGATACGATCAGTGGTTTAGGCGTGATTGAGCCTCAAACGAAGACCATTTTCATTATATGGGTCGTTCTTCTTTTAAACCTACAATTTGATAAAGCTTTAGCTCAATTTTTAAAATAAAAATATAAAGCTTTCTTGTCAGTTTATATATATATTCTGATAGCAGATTTTCTATTCTATTGGAAAAAGTGGTTTGCCGAGATGTTTACAGATTTTTGTACGATTTTCTAGGCCTGAAAGAAAAATTCGACAAAAAAATTTACTATTTCGGCACGAAATCTTTTATTTTATTCTATCGAATACTCTTTGTCAAATAACTTGTACTTTTGTAATACATTAATTAACAAAATGAGCTTTTAGAAAATATAATATTATTATAATACATTTGTATGTATAAAATATGTTTTATTCGTGACCTAATTCCACTCCGTCACATTTTCTGCTAATATAAATGTATTTTTTGCTAAAAATCAATTTTTACTATCATTTACAAATAAATACCAATATTACAGATAGCAATATAATCAAATAATATAAATATAAATTTTAAATGTTGCACTAGTCATAACAAAATATATAAAAGACAAAAATAATTTTCCTATCAGGAGACAACATCGTGACGGAGTTTGATATTCTAGGGGACACCAGGCTGCGTTTTGGTATAAAACAGGTTTATTTTTCTAAAATTATTTATTTTGTTATACATCTTTTCAGTCTTCATCATTGTCATATAAAATAACATGAGATCGAACTTAGATAATTATTGAAATCACATTTGAGAACCTTTAGAATAAGAGATTCATATTTTAGTAAATTAAATGATTTTTGCAAATTAACGTTTCCAAAAACATAAAATAAAATAATCATTAAGCCATTGATAGAAAGTCTTATTTTTCGAATATTGATAGTGGCTCTTCGAACTAGAAATATTGTCTCTTCCCTTTTTATTAACATTCGGAGCCTGGAGTGTTTGGTAAGAAGTACCGCAGACAGCAGTTTGATCAGTTGGATCTTTCGTTTTAAGCGTGGCGAAAGGCTGATCTTCATTGGTTGATTCATCTGGGCTGGATTATGTATACATAATATCGTAAAATCTTTTTCGGGGCATTTTAATTGTGTTCATAATATCAGTGAGCATGAAATCTTCCACATCATGAATTATATCGCCTTCAATTTCGTTAGATAAGAAGACGCCCACAGTATATATATATATAGGCAGAGGCTGATAAATTTAGAATAAGACAACAACGTCGTAAGAACAGAATTGTTCACAGCAACAACTAAATACCCTATGGTTTAAGACGAGTTTCCGTGAAAATTTGGTGGACTTGCTTTGTTCCTTTCAGGGGCACAATATTATTTGGAATCGTTGTTGCTACCTTTTCTAAGTCTTAGTCTGTCAAAATGAACCGTTTAAATTTGTTGGCATCTTGAAAGTGGAAAAGAATTGGTACATCTGCAATATAGTTTCCTCTACCTACTATGGCATCACCTTGGCGTTTCATTGTCCCTCCAACCATCAGAAGCTCTTTTTCCATGCCCTTATTCAAAGAAGTTCCAGGATATTTGGCGAAACCCATAATCTTCGAAAAAATTGTTTGCCATTAGGTAAAAGTGTGACAGAGTTGACATGTGACGTAGGGGTAAAAACTTGTTGCTAAGTCGATAACATTTAAAAGCTGACATAGAATTTATAATTTACTAATTGACAACAAAATATTTCTTATAACGTAAGAGTAGACAACAAAAAGTAACAATAATAACTATATTTTGAATCCATTACTTACGTGACGAAGCGGTAGCGGAATAAAAACACACACCTTCTGTCACAGCTTTCGAGCGATTGACGCGCTGACTTTTGATCTCATAGGGGAAAGTGTACCAAGGGGGGGAAGGATCTAAACCTTCAATCACAGGCCACAAAGACGAGCGGCACAAACGCGTATTTCGAAGGACAACCCACGTGACAGAATTTACAAAATAAAACACCAGGCAGTAGGAGACAAGTATTTGATATTTTTTAAATATTTTATTAAAAGTGATAAAAAATAATGGTTTCTATTGCATGATAGGTAATATATTTAGGATCTATAAGATATTTTTATGTTTTGTGTCATCATATAATTTTTTCGTAATATTATGGATTAAACGCAAGCTGAGTTAGCGGGAGACATAGGGAATTTGTATGAGATACACTTCTGTCACGCGAATTTACTACTTTGTCACGTACTTTTACAATTAAATTATTCAATATATTTGTTATTTGATCGTGCATAGCCATTATGCATATAGTACAGTGCATGTTGAAATACAATTAAGAAAAAAATAATAGTAATTTCCTTGTTTATTTTCTCACTGATTGGTGGAGACAACTAATTGTTAAAAAGAAGAATGACCCATATATATATAGATAAAGATTACACACATAATATACACAACATCGCTACTGTAAATTCACTCTAATATAAATATGTCGACAGTGTTGGAGACAGCATTCAGTAGGCGCAACGTCTTTGATAACGGTGATCTGTGCAACAGACTGGTTCTTGCCCTTGGTATCGCAAATAACCTAGGGCTTCGCCGTCACACATATCCCATAGGTACGAACGATAATCTGAAGTCCTACTCACAGGCCAAAGAACCTCCCAATGCATGACCGCCTGATCAGCAATACCATGAGCACCTCTCTGCACCACAGACAACGCAGCCACCGCACTATCCCAGGCCTTTCGATAAGCGCCATCTATTTGTACGGCCGCGTAATCACTGGCTGACACTTCCGGGTACCGGCCATAGACTAGAAAAATGAATAAAGGCGTTATTAATAGTATATTTGGGGGCCTCATAGCCTAGCGGTCTTATTAAGTGGCAGCTAGGTGAGGGGTACCGGGTTCAATTCCCGGTTCGAGGGCAAGTTTTAATTTAATTTAAATTTGTTCTCGGCCTTTGGGAGGGTTGTGCGGTACCGGGCGATTGCTTAAACCGTACATGGAGGACATGGTCGAATTTCTAAAGACAAGCACGAATTATAAAAAATCCTATACTTGACGCTGGCTAATGGACAAATCGTGCCATAGCCATAAATAAAAATAGTATATTTTGTTAGACTGATTGTTTCTTGATTAATTAGACTTTTTGGACAAGAACAAAACAAAAAACTTAAAAAAATAAACATGTTGTAACATGCCTTGTTGCTTCTAAGTTCCAGGCATTTTAATTAAAAAGAAACAACAAAGACAACTTTTAGGTAAAGGTAAAGAGTCACTGGGTAAAGAGTCAGTTGGTCACGAACTACTACTATACTTGGGTAAAACGTTACGCCCCGTTACTCGGGGGGGCGGGGGGATCAATTATCTACAAAAATTGCGTGACGTAATACTTTTACTTAATGCTCCCTTACTATTAAGATGCTTATTTGAATAACTTTTGACAAACTAGTCAAATTTAATCAATCTGATTTTTCAGCAACACAATTTTCCGAATTCCTTGCCTTATCTTCGAATATATATATATAAATTACGCGTCACGTTGGTTGTCCCCTATGGACTCCTAAACTACTTAACCGATTTCAATCAAATTTGTCCACCTTGTACAGTTTGATCTAACTTAAAAGATAGCTTACATATATATATATATGTGTATGTCACTGTCCTCTTAAACGGCTGGACCAATTTGAATGATTTTTTGTCTGGTTTGGGATGGATGGCTTAGATTCACAAATCAGGTACTTTCATACTTTGTTTAATATACTAATCGCTTGAAATATCATGCACGTCAACGTCTGTGGGGTCCGCTAGTAAATATATAAATTTTAAAACATCTAACCAATAACATACCTTTATATGCATATTGCCCAGTTCCCGGCTTGTACTCCTTCCTCCATATAATAACATCAACTGCTTCCATATATGGCACCCAACCGTCTACGGATTCTTGACTAGGTTTCGAGTCTTTGCATCTGAAAATATTGTGTCTAACTTCAATAATGACAACTATACCTCTTTGGGCTGAAGGCCACATTCCAGCACGACTTTGGTGGAGAGCTAGAGCACTGAGGCGCGCAGGCCCATAATAACAATTAGTTATGTAAAACATTAAATTAATGTAATTTTATCATTTTTTTTTTTAATGGATTACACGGCTTGCGATAAAATATATCATGTAAATTTCAAATCATGTTCTATATACATTTTCGTCATAAAATTAATTCAAAGTGTCAAAAATTGGCTATGTTTGGATTTTTTTCCATCACATGGCTTTGTAAGGGAGCATTCAAGTATTACGTAACGAATTTTGGGAGGGGGTTCCTTTTGTAAAACGTTACGATGCGGGGCGGGGATTAAATTACGTGTTATTGTTAATATTATTTTCTACTTACACCACATAATAGTAACTAAAGAGTCACTAGGTGGTCACAATACGTTTTACTAAACTTGGTTACAGTACTGTACTTGGGTATTTTTTTTTTTTTTTTTTTTTTTTTATATATCTGCTCCGCGGCAATCTGTTGCACACAACAATAAGCCACTATTTTGTCCGATACGAGTGTATCCGCTTAGACTTTTTAGCGTGGTGAGACACTTCTCCAGTAGGTGTCTCATTCCATCCTGAGGAATCTATTTTTTAGGGTTGGAACACTATGTCTCTTCAATCTTTTGTGTTGAAGGCTTTGATCTCCACTGAGTTTGAGGGCAAGCTCATTTTTGTGGTTTGAGAGTCTTTTTTGGTAATTGATGCTATATCTTTCTATCTCCTGTTTGACAGTTGGTATATTTAAATCAAGGTATATGTTCTTATTACTGATGTACTGGGGGATATTAAATATGGTCCTCAGTGTTTTGGTTTGGAATCTTTCCAGTATCTCAATGTTACTATTGCTAGCAGTACCCCAAAGCTGTATGCCATAGGTCCATATCGGTTTCAAGATGGCTTTATATACAGTCAACTTACTGTGTGTGCTCATTTGTGAGTGTCGTCCTATTAACCAGTGCATACTGCGAAGTTTTAAGTCCAGTTGCTTCCGCTTTGTCCATATGTGTTTTTTCCACGTTAGTCTTCGATCCAAGTGAATGCCCAAGTATTTTGCATGGTCATCTTGAGGGATTTCCTCATTATTAAGTGTAATCGGTGGACACGTGTCCCGTCTGAGAGTAAAGGTCACATGTGTTGATTTACTTTCATTTGCGTGTATTCGCCAGATTTTGAGCCATTCTTCAATTTTGTCAATGTGGTATTGTAGATGTTCCGATGCGGTTTTTGGATTCGTGTGTGTAGATAGTAAAGCTGTATCGTCTGCATATGTTGCAACCGTAGTCATGTCTGATGTTGGTATGTCGGCAGTATATATGGTGTAGAGAACCGGTCCCAGTATACTTCCCTGTGGTACTCCTGATTTGATCTCATATAAGTCGGAAATTTCGTCATTGAACTTTACTTCAAAACATCGCTTGCTGAGATAAGACTTTATTATATGGTAAAAAGAGTGTGGTAGCATCTTTTTGACTTTATATAATAGGCCCTCATGCCAAACCTTGTCAAATGCCTGGCTAATGTCCAAAAAGACGGCTGAGCAATATTTCTTGTCTTCCAGCGACCTGCTTATAACGTCAACGATGCGGTGAACTTGCTCGATGGTTCCGTGGTTCTCCCGGAACCCAAATTGGTGATTTGGGGTGATGTCACTTAGGTGTGCTTTCATTCTTTTCAGTAACATTTTCTCGAGGAGTTTCCCTATTATAGGCAAAAGACTTATAGGTCGGTATGACTCTACTTCATTTGGTGGTTTACCGGGCTTAGGTAACATTTTTACCTGGGCTATCTTCCATTGTCCTGGAAAGTGGCAGTGTCTTAAGCAGGCATTAAATATGTTAACAATAGCTAATATGCCCTTTTTTGGGAGATTTTTTAGAAGTACGCTATCGATTTGGTCGTATCCCGGTGCTTTGCCTTCCTTGAGGTGTTTTATTTCACCAGCTACTTCGGTAGGGCTCGTATACTTTAGTGGGAGGCACATTTGCAGTGGACTTTCCACATAACTTCTTATTTCGGCATCGTGCTCTGGTCTCAACTCAGGAAATGGTTGGAACACTTTACTAAGGTGTTCAGCAAATAGTGTAGCTTTCTCCGTGTCTGACCTGGCCCAATTCCCGTTACTTTGTCTGATAGGAGGGATGTGGTAATTGGGACGTTTTAATGTCTGTGTCGCCTTCCATAATGAGTAATTTGTGTCCAAACTTGGGGTTAAATTAGAAAGGAACGTTTGAAGGTTATTATTTGTAAAACTTTTAATGAGGTCTTTTAATTCATTCGAAGATCTGTTGAACGCTGTTTTGTCCGCAGGATATCGAGATTCATGCCATATCTTTCTTAGAATGCGACGTTTTGATATTTTGTCTTTGATCGTCTTCGGATATTTGTTAACGTTTCTGTACTTGGGTACTGAAAAACATTATGGCGAGTTACATGGGGGGGGGGATCAATAATCTCCAAAAATTGTGTTACATAATACTTGAACGCTCACTAATGTCAACATTTGCACAGTCCCGTGAGGGGTCCTTATATAAAGTTTACATTGTTGTTTACAAATAAATCTACGTACACACAGTATGAGACTCCATTCTGTTTTTTATCAATCACTAATCTTTTTCCACAACTTGTGCAATAGACAGTCAGCTTAGCCAATTTATCAAGCCCTTCCATTTCATCCAGCAATTCCTGTAATGTTTAAGATTTAATAAGATAAATGCATTAAGTATCTTAAATCATTTCAAGTGACCAGTTGCAGAAATGGCACTGAATATTCATTATGTAAGTTTACTACATATTTTCATTTATATATACTAAAGATTTATTTTAATTATGATGTACTTTTGAGAACCAAAGACAATATTACATATAATCATTTCAATTCACATTCATCTTGGTAAGTAACTAGTAAATACACACCTCAAATAGTTCAATTGTAATTAATAAATTACAATTGAACTATTGTTAATTATTTTTAAATAGTACAAAACTCTAAAAAAAATATTATAAAATTTATTCATATTTCTTCTTATCTCACTACTTCAATGTATGGAAAAACTTCAAATCAACAAATCTATGTAATCCAATGACAATATCACTTAGAAACAACCTTGAGGATATGATTATTATGCACTCAGGCAAACAATGTTAATACAGTATGTTTTCATACTATATATACATAATAGTGGCTTGTACTATTCATAGGAAATAAAATCTGAAAATACGGGTGCAATTGAAACTAATATTATATACCTGTAATTCATTATCAGATATGCCTTGCTCGCAGGGGAACCCTTTATCACGACCTTTACACACCGCCGTGGCCGTCAACAGCAAGGTTCGCCGTGGCCGGAAAATTACTTGTTTGAAACACTGTATAACCTCCCTGACACCCCTGTCACGTCTGAACTTTCTCACTACAGTATTTATAAGATAATTTCGAGTCCATGTATTCCAAAATCTTCGAACTGCAGTATCTCTGAGGAAAAATTTAAATCGCAACGCCGACATGCTACTTGGAATTGGAGAGAAAGTGTACTATTAGGGTGAATGTACTAATACCCCATTGCAAAACTTCGCGCGGTAGTTTTTCCTTCAATAATAGTTTAAGAAGGAAAATGTGTTATAAATTATAATGTACTGCAGTCTTGCGAAACTTAACCTTACAGCGCAATTTGAATTTGATAAAAATGACAAAACTGAAAACACCGTGACACTTGACAATGACAGCAATGGCAAGAAAGTGTTACCATGAACCCTTTTACTACAAATCTGAAACTAAATTATTTTCTACTAAATAGTCATGTCTTATTTTCGGTCACTAAATTTTACTTTTTTTTGCATGTTCTTCACATGTTATTCTAACGAATAACGATCCACTATTTTTCTTCAATCATTCCCACGGTATTTTTAACGTATTTATATAATGCACAAAAAGTGTTATACTTTTTACTTTTGAGCAAATCACACAAGTGGCGCGGCGGCAGGAGGGATCACTAATTTCCATTAATATGTAACTTGCTAATAGTTGTCTATGAAAAATGAACAAATGGTTTTGACATTAAAAAAAGATTCGGTTCATATTTGCGATCTTGTTATTACAAAGAGTGCAAACATTCTTATCTATAATAATAAGCTAATAGCTCTTACGAAATTTTAACATAAGAAAGTGTTCAATAAAACTACTTACAGTCTCTATAAAGGAAAAGACTCTCTGTTCTTGGGGACGATTTTTTCAACTTTAACCACTGTTTAGCACTTAATAATAAGGTGTATTGACACTAGTTCAGTAATTTAAATTGTGTTTTTTCTTTTCAAAGTTCGCATAAGGCAGGTAATGTCAAGAAATTAAATAGCCTCGGCCCTCGAAATTTACGGGATGGTGAAGTCTTCGATCATAAGTTCCAGCAATATTTTTTTGAATTCTTCTATCGACGTCCTTTACATTCAGGTACCAATGGAGCTCCTCATTACAGTTAGTGATAAGTTATTAATCTCATGTGACAACGGTTTTTAAAAGATAAGCTTTAACAAAATACATACCTTTGAGCTATTTTATTTCTATTATATATCTACCATATCCTATTTTATATCTACCATAAGATTCCTACTATAATCTTAAGCCGTTTTTATTTGCTGCAGTAATTGGCAACACCAAGTTGTTTCTTTCATTTCCTCGATCGACAACGAGCGAAGCGAAGGCGTTCGTTCGATCGCTTGGTCAGGTTCACGTCATCTTTTTATCTTCCAATGTCTGATTTTTGTATCCCACATGCTTAGGGGTAACCGAAACAAGAAAAAATCAAAGAATCCTAGAACGAGAAGAAAAGTGCGAGTGAGATTGGCCGTATTAAATGTAAACTAGAAAGTGTGTGAATTGAGTTGAAGTGTTCGAAGTCCGGTTCTATCTGGTAAAAGTCGGTTCAAGAGTTCGACACCCTTTCTTTATTTTAACTTTAGTGGTGTTTTAAATACTTTTTGTCCTTTATTCGGCAATATTTTAGTGTTAATAGTAATTACATAAACGTCAAAGATGTCTGAAGAATCGTCTGCTGACCGTAACGTAGAAATATGGAAGATCAAAAAGCTGATCAAGAGCTTGGAAATGGCTAGAGGGTGAGTTTTTTTACTTTACAATGTCATGTTATATTCCTTTACAACCTCATATTCCTGCAACGTGTTCATCTTTATAATACCCGCGTAGAGTTTGATGTTACGATTGGCCAAAAATGCCAACTAGGCTGCGTCATTCTTTACATGCGCGTGGTATATGCGCAAAATAACCTCGAAGTCACGCAGTGCATGAAAATATACGCAAAATTCATTGACCTAACAACTTTTACCACTTGCATTATTCAAGTTCGAGTAGTCGGTCCAAAATCAAACATAGACGTCACGGAAAAATCGTCTCTAAACACGTCACAGTGCTCGTGTTTCAATTTCAATGGATTCTTGTCTGCATTATTAATGAGATCATAAATAAAAAAATTCTATACATAAATTTCATTAGTTTAATGGCGATGTAATCGTCTAAATTATAGTAGATATGGTAGAGATTTTCTCACCAAGATGTCTGAAATACTAAAGGATATGTTTGTTATTACACTTTCTTGTTTTTATTTTACTTATGACTAATTATTCATATTTCTGAATGTGCAGTACTTATATACCTCCCTATTACTTATAAAAGGAATAAATTGTTTAATATATAACATTACCCCACAACATAAGCATTATTTATGAGAGATCAGTTCTTTAGTTATCCTTATGACAGCTAATGATAAATATTTGAGATTATTGAATTGTTATACTATTAATTTAGAATGATTAGTGCAGTTCTATCAATAATTTATGTATTTGGGAAGAATTATGAGCCAAAATTGACAAATTACCTTACATACTGAATCAATTTGAATAATAATGAAATATATAATCAATAATTATTCAAAAAGTAAAACATAATAATGGCATTAAAAAGTTTTATAGTAGAAGTTTATTCAATTACATAAATGTAATAATTAAGAACATAATTGGATCCTATCCATCTATGTTCTAATAGTTACCTAATGTGTAAACATTATCTATTCTTGATATTGTGTACATAAGTTATGTAAGTTTGTGTATTAGGCTATAAGATAGATATTCTCTTTATAATCTTGCGATAATTTGCCATGGCCTCGAAAATAACTGAAAATGATTACTACAATAAAGAATTAACCTTCAGCAACACATTAGCATATTAATGTAAAGGTTTGTTAGTTTCTACTGAAATTTAATCAAATGAAAACATCAAGTTATTGGATTGTCATAGATAATGGAAATATATGGTGTTTAAGAGATCAATAATTTTTATTTATGAAATTTATCAAAAAATAATCTACCATGTTAAGTGAAACCCAACTTCAAGTATGTGATGCCAACATTTACATATCTACGCTAACAATATATGCTACAAATATGTTGTTTCTCTACTTATGACACTAAGTATAGGTTTATAATATAAGGAAACTACTTAAGTATAATAACATCGAACAGCTAATAAGTATATGTGTTTGCTATCTATTGCTGGGTATTAACTATTAAATAGGTAGTAAATTAGTTATTTTTATTAGAAATATAATATAAAAAAAGGGTGCGTGTACTTATGTATTTATTATTATTCCCTTACATTAAGTGTAACGTAAATTGTATTATTATTCGAATGTTTTTTTTAAATTATGTCTAATGCCGTAGCATCTTCCGTGGGCAACATCAAATTTCACTCTCATCAATTTTTCATAATGCGCCTATAGAAGTATAACTTCAAAAAGATTAGGTTGTGTAAAATGCAATAGAAAACATTGCCGAGTTTCATTTGATTGCAATTGAATTATAGATTTTCAAGTCTCTTTATTCAACTATCACAATCACAGACAACATACCCTTGCTTTATCTGTTGTTTTACCTTCTCACCTTTGGGAAAGCCATTTTTTATATTTTTTTTTTTTGGTAGTAATATGAAATTGTTGGGAAGTAAAATTAATCTGTAATTGACCAAAGAAGTTTGAATGATAACTAAGTTAGTGTAGTGCAATCTACCGAATAATAATACGTTAAATTGTAAGCAGTACGCTGATGTTCACAATCTTTCGACAGTTTATAATCTCGCGAGATAGATTACAATCTAACGGTTTTTACAATTTTACGTTAACATCTTCACTAAGACATCATGGAATATTACGATCTAGCCTAACTTAAGACTAATTTTAAAATAAAGTAATTTAAGTCTGACCTAATTTATTAAAAATGATATTTAACATAAGAAAGTGTCCAATAACACTACTTACAGTCTCTATTAAAGGGAAGACACTTTGTTCTTGTGTTCTATTTTTTCACCCACTGTTAACACTTAATACTAACATGCACTAACACTAATTCACTAGTTCAAACGGTTTTGTCCTTTTCAATCTTCTCACTAGGCCCGTGGTGTCAATGAGTTGAATAGTCTCGGGAAAGAATGCATATACTTTCAGTAATTTTTTTCATAAAATAACCCATCTACATCTTAATACAAACAGATATCATACCTACCTTTATACATACCGTTATCTTTTGTTCATACCCTTATAAGCACAATTGTTTTCAGAAATGGTACATCAATGATATCTCTTATAATACCACCAAAGGATCAGATCTCCCGGGTATCAAAGATGTTGGCTGATGAATTTGGTACAGCGTCTAACATCAAATCCCGTGTCAATCGGCTCTCTGTACTCGGAGCTATCACCTCTGTACAGCATCGTCTGAAGCTATATACAAAAGGTAATTCATATTATATCAATGTCAATTAATCAGTCTTTTTTAACTTAAAAAACTCATGAAACAGGCAAGATCCTGGAGACACAACTCTAAAATGAAAAAATTCTGCTTCAATTGTCCTCTAATTAGTCTATTATCCTCATGAGACAAACATATTTCTGTTTTCGGCTAGTTGTACTATGCTAATAGTATAAAGAGAAAAACCTTTTTAGTAACTCAATAACTACTGGTTTGATTACAAAAATTACTTCACACATATAATGTTACGTTATCCTCAAGTAGACAAAATATATGAGTCCAACATTCAAAGCAGGGACAGCTTTCTTTAAATATAATATGGCATTATTACTTAATTAACTACCTGATATTTCTTTTGGAAGTGCCATAAATCGATTGATTTGATCGAATCGATTGAATATTTGGAGATTATTGACCCCCCCCCATGTAACTAGCCGTAACGTTTTTCAGTACCCAAGTACAGTACTGTACCCAAGTATAGTAAAACGTTTCGTGACCACCTAGTGACTCTTTAGTTACTATTATGTGGTGTAAGTTGAAAAAAATATTAACAATAACGCGTAATTTAATCCCCGCCCCGCATCGTAACGTTTCTCAAAAGGACGCCCCCTCCCCTCCCAAAATACGTTACGTAATACTTGAACGCTCCTTAACTAGACTAAATTTAGTTATTTATCGTTTTAATTAACCCATTTTCAGTACCACCAAACGGCCTGGTTATATACTGTGGTACAATCGTGACAGAAGAAGGCAAAGAAAAGAAAGTGAACATTGATTTTGAACCTTTTAAACCAATTAATACATCTCTATATTTGTGTGACAATAAGTTTCATACTGAAGCATTAACAGCACTACTCGCTGATGATAATAAATTTGGTTTTATCGTAATGGATGGTAACGGAGCCTTGTTTGGAACACTTCAAGGAAATACAAGAGAGGTGAGTTTTTTACACTTTTATTACTAAATCTTTGTGTATAGAGGACATATAAAGTGAGATTCAGTGTAAAGATAAATATTTTTAAACTCCGCTTTTAATCATGTGTTATGTAAATAAATATGATTACTTTAAATTCCCTTTTATAATACAACATTGGCAGCTGATGGTCTCTTATTGTCAATAATAATAATATACAGTGTAAACTCTTTATAACTTCAAAAGAGATAATAATTTGGTTTAACACAAATACAATACATTCACTCTTTATAACGCCACCATTAAAACTGTCCGGCTATTGAGGTAACACCACTATGTGGAACCAGCTGCCCACTGAAGCATTTCCGAACCAATTAGACTTAGGGTCCTTCAAGAAAAGAGTGTACCAATTCTTGCAAGGCCGCGACGCACTCGCGAGCCCTCTGGCATTGAGAGTGTCCATGGGCGGCGGTATCACTTAACATCAGATGGGCCTCCTGCCCGTTTGCCCCCTATTCTATAAAAAAAAAAAACATTTTTTCCCCAAGTTACATATATAAAATTTAGCTTTTATACTCGAAAGTATAATTATAATTTATTAAAGTTTAGGGGTGTCTGGCAGGGGGTAGCAACTGTCATAAGTGGGCAATGGATGACGAGGTTTCTAAAGTTATCTCTAATATAATATAAAAAAATTGAGCTTTATACTTTAACGAATTTAAGGTACTATTTTATACACCTTTACTACCTGTTACCTACCCAAGTCACCACTACCCAAACTCTATAGTCCCTGGTCGTTCTTACCTGTATAGGGGGTCGCGCACAGAAGAACTTTCAGCTTTTATTAAATAACGAAGGTCTGGCCGTCGGGGGATCTCAGGCAATTATAATTAAAGTCTTACAAGTGTCTGTAAATAACTGTCTTATAAACATTTATGAATTTAATTGATAGCGTATTTTAATTTCTCAATACAAAGAGGTGGTATAGAGAAAGCGATGTTTCTTTTCATTGGTCAGCTCTCGTCCAATACGAGTTGACCAGCACATGATGCGTCATATAACGTCCGTTTCTCTAATTATACGCACTGTTTCGCCTCTCGTCTGACAAACCGATTTAACTGAAAATTGTATAACGTCATTGTACCATTTTCTTAATTAAATAAACCAAATATGTCATTACGATAAAGTACAATATCAATTAATAAGTATTAATAGTAAAGCAATCTTTATAATTGTGGAGAGTCTCCGAGTTCGTAGTTTCGTACCTGGGCTGCGTACCTATGGGCTTTCTATGCCCGTATGGTGAAGGAAAACGTAAGGAAACTGACATACCTCCATAAAGTTGGCGTGTTGGCACAAAACGCTGATCATCCACTTGTCTATTTAGAAACATACAGAAACCTGAGGCCCAGACCTCAAACATTGTTTATTTATGATTGTGGTGTGATAATCTAAAACCCTATAAAATAACTAGGATACTTTATATTGCCTTATTTATTATTGAAATATAATTTGTTCCAGGTGCTACACAAATTCACAGTAGATTTACCGAAGAAGCACGGTCGTGGTGGTCAGTCAGCGTTGCGTTTCGCGCGTCTTCGTATGGAAAAGAGACACAACTATGTCCGGAAAGTGGCTGAAGTGGCCACACAGTTATTTATCAGTCAAGATAAGCCGAATGTGGCCGGTTTGATCCTTGCCGGTTCTGCTGACTTCAAGACTGAGCTGTCGCAGTCTGATATGTTTGACCCGGTAAGTTTTTTAATGTTAAACAAATAGTTTGACCCAGCAAGTTAATGTTAGACAATTGCTTTGACCCAGCAAACTAATTAAGACATACTTTGACCCGACAAGGTAATTTTAGACAAATACTTTGACTAAGCAAAATGTTAGACAAATACTTTGACCTAACAAGTTAGTGTTAGACATATACTTTGACCCAACAAGATCAATGTAAGACAAATTCTTTGCCTCTGCAAACTAATGATAGACAAATGTTTTGACCCAACAAAGTAATGTTAGAGAAATACTTTGACCTACAAAACTAATGCTAGAAAAATGATTTGACCCAACAAGTTAATGTTAGACATATACTTTGACCCAACAAGATCAATGTAAGACAAATACTTTGCCTCTGCAAACTAATGATAGACAAATGCTTTGACCCAATAAACTAATGTTTGAGAAATACTTTGACCTAGCAAACTAATGCTAGAAAAATACTTTGACCCAGCAAACTTATGTTAGACAAATACTTTGACCCAACAAACTAATGTAAGACAAATACTTTGACCCTGTTAATTACTGTTAGACTTTTGTTCCATGGGTCTAATAGAATGAGTCTTAACCAAATACTTCACTTATTGAGTCACGAATGTTTCATTCTAGTTATACTCGACTATTTTTAACTTATTTTTTAGTTAAGTGTATGTCAATTTGAAACTGCAAGTATTTACTTAATTCACCTGTGTTTCTAGATTTCAATCCTAAAAAATACTCGCTCATTACGAAAAATATCTGTTAGACCCTGTTATTAATAATATGAATTGGAAAATGTATCACATTCCTAGGTGCTCCCATCAATTGCAATGGTTGAAAAAAATTAATACAATTTTAAAACCAAATTCTGTCAATAACATTAAATTATAATGTATATAAGCATGCAGTTAACATTACAATATTCGCGTACAATTAATAATGGTTGTCTGTGTGCAGATACGACGTACGCACACATACAAGCCGAAATTGGTACCTCTGTATGAAGATGACCTCCTGGTATCTTTATCTTTTGGTACGGCTGATTTGATTCAGCTGTCACAGTCTGATATATTTGACCCTGTGAGTATCAGCTCGTGTTTATTAGCGCCTGGTACATTTTTATTAATCACTGAGTAAATAACATCCTATTAATTAAACAAAACTGCATGTTTAGGCGATATTAATTAATATAAACAGGTAAAGAAATACATATATATATATCTAATATATAAAATTCTCGTGTCACAATGTTAGTTACCATACTCCTCCGAAACGGCTCGACGGATTCTTATGAATTTTTTTATGGATATTTAGTCAATCTGCGAATTCGGACAACATCTGTTTTTCATCCCTCTAAATATTAAGGGTGGTCCCCTAAATTTTTGTTTTTATTTATTAGACAAAACTTTTTGTATTTATTTTTTTATGATACAGCTTTAAAAAATACATGCAACCCCTAACTTTCACCCCTATTTTTCTATTATAAATGATATACATACGACGTTTGCCCGGCTAGATTTTATCTGAGCTAATTAGAAACATTGGAGAACATACAGTATGGATATATTTGCTCATGTTTATTAGCGCCTGGTACTTTTTTTACTCATTTTTTGAGTCAAAAATCACAAAACTAGGTTTAGTTTAGCTTTTTCTGTGGAGATTTTTTATTAATTAATTTAAAATACATTATTTAAAAAATAAATAAATCTAAAGACAAATTCTAGGTACAACTTAAATAAATAAATTCAAAAATGCACTTTCTAGGGATGTGATCACATAAATCAGACTAAAACATGTATTACTGAATTATATCTACTATCTTCTTTACGAATATAAAAGCTTTCTATGCCTAGTGATTAACACGTTTCGAACCACGTTTGATTCTTGAAGAATCTGTCCAAAGAAACTCCTAGACTAAGGGTATGTTTCACAATGTATGGATAAGTACCAAATAGCTATGCAACACATAATTATTTGGAAGATAAATTGTGCTATTTGACACTTCATGGGACTCATAACTTATGAGGAACTTTATGTGACAAATAGCGCTATCTGACAGTCGTGAAACGCAACAATAGTGTTTCTCCTACCAATAGCGTTCAAGTATTACGTATCGCAATTTTTGGAGATTATTGCCCCCCCCCCCCATGTAACTCTTCGTAACGTTTTTCAGTACCCAAGTATAGTAAAACGTTTCGTGACCACCTAGTGACTCTTTAGTTACTATTAAGTGGTGTAAGTCGAAAAACATATTAACAATAACGCGTAATTCAATCCCCGCCCCGCATCGTAACGTTTTACAAAAGGACACCCTCCCCCCTCCCAAAATACGTCACGTGATACTTGAACGCTCCCTAAGTAATAAATAGCTAATTTGGAACTTATGTAGAACTTATCCGTGCATTGTGAAACAGACCCTTAATGATAAAAATGCAATTATTGATATATTATGTTTGTGTTTCAGCGTCTACAATCGAAAATCATCAAGCTAGTCGACGTGTCGTACGGTGGCGAGAACGGATTTAACCAAGCGATCGAATTGGCCGCCGAGTCACTGCAAAACGTTAAATTTATACAAGAAAAGAAATTAATCGGACGGTACTTCGATGAAATTTCTCAAGTGAGTAACAAACTTTTTTTTTAAATTCTAATTTTAAGAAAAAAAATATATCTTTAATACTAATTTAAAGAAAAAATCGGTTGTCTGTAAAGTCGGTTTACTGACGATAGTTGAATGTCACGAATCGCTCTCACTCAAGTAGGAGAGACAGATGTCGAACACTGAAGAGCGCGGAGTCCGATTGTGCCTCTCTGTCGCTTCGCGCTCTCGCTTGCACTTCAAGCCTTAAATGGAACGCCTCAGAGCGAGGTAACGCCGCATGAGTCATGTTTTTTCGTGCGTGCAGCCGGCTCCATCGAATTATAAGACGTTGTCACGTCAATAAATTACATTCACACAAGTGAGTATTTTTTAAATATGAGGGTAGGAGAAAATTTATGGTTATATGTAGTTTTCATGACAAATTATTTAAAAAAATATGGATTTATTATTAAAAAAAGTGCGTGCATACAAAGTACACATGTCTGAAGTGAAACTTCTTTGGCAAACTAATTTTTAAATCTTGTTCATATATATACAAATCTGAAACTTTAGATTTCCGAGACTTAGATGGAGGGAAAAAGCATGTTAGGAATTAAATGAATTTAATTGTCACTAAAATAATGTGTGGAAACAAATTATATATATTTTTTTTAAATTTATTTCTTAGATAATAATAACACGTAGCATTTTAATTTACAAATCATTTGAGATTTTTATTTTAAAAATAATCACAATCGCTCTCTCCCTTTTCTTTGTCAAAAACGCTGCACATTTTCGTGACGCTAATATTACTATTGCGTTTGCGAAAATATACCGTAAAAAAAATCGTGAAGCCAGAAATAATATATATGTATATTGTATATATGCATTTGAATATTGAGAATTATTCTTGTCTTTGATTAACATAACTCATTTAAATAAAACACTATTTTGACCGGATTGAAGTTATGTATTATTATAAATTTACAATTATTTAACATAATTTTAAATTTATCCGACGTTTCGCGTGCTTTACAGCGTGCGTGGTCACGGTGACAGAAGACAAAAGATGTTGAATGTCAAAAAGTATCACAGCTGCAGAGAAAGTTGCATTATCTGTATTTATTTCCCCGGAGTTGGTATCGACTAAAAGATGGAGGGTTTTATAATAATACATAACTTCAATCCGGTCAAAATAGTGTTTTATTGAGAATTATTTCCAAAGATACTAAAACGGGACTAAAATTATTTCAGGATACTGGAAAGTACTGTTTCGGAGTTGATGATACGCTTCGCGCTTTGGAACTGGGTGCGGTCGAGACGCTCATTTGTTGGGAGAATCTTGATATTCAAAGGTATTTTTTTATATTATTTTCGTGTTTTTATTTTAGCAGTGATGCCTTCATAGTTCGACTTTTATCCCTCGGTGGGTTGGTCCAAAGCCCAGTGAACTTTCTATTTTGGCATTTAACACTCGTAGGGTAAAAACTGGCATACCTTTGACCCAAAAATATATATTTCAGGGTCTGAAATTCAGGCACAGAAGGCGGATCGACTATTTAAAAAAAATCAATCAAATACAGAAATTGTAAAATATATAAATCTAATATATAAAATTCTCGTGTCGCAGTGTTTGTGGTTAAACTCCTCCGAAACCGCTTGACCGATTCTCATGCAATTTTGTGTGCATATTGGGTATGTCTGAGAATCGGACTACATCTATTTTTCATCCCCCTTAATGTTAAGGGTAGTCCACCCCTAATTTTTTTTTTAATTTTTAGATTTATTTTTATTTTTTTTATGACATTCGTTCAGTGACAGTCGTTCTTCTTAGCTTTCTTAAAACAGTAAAGATTTCATCTTTAATAAAAAAAAATATCTAATCTGAGCTGGGAGTCAATTTTCAAAACTGACATATGTCATGTGATTGTCAGCTGTCATAGAGAACAATTGGTGTGGTATGAAGAAGGTTTACATTTGTTTTTATATGTTTAATTTAAATTTTCAGATATGTGCTAAAATCCCACGCGACCAATCAAGAAACAATTCTTCATTTAACACCGGAACAAGAGAAGGACAAGTCGCACTTCACTGATAAAGAGGTAAACTAAAACTAAAGCTTAGGTTTCCTAGAAAAGCGGTGCCGTTAACTAACGGCCATTGATGCACACTCAACGTCTAAAAAACCTCAAAAAATGAGCGCAACATTCTAAATTGTGCGCTCATTTCAAATAGTCTCGCGTCTAATAAGTGGAGTCGATGTTATTTATTTGTGTTTTTTTTTATAAATAAATTTATGTACTTTTGAACTTTTTTGTGTGTTTTGACAAATATATTTACGCTATATAAAGTGTAGGTCAGGAGGTAGCCAATTAAACATTTTTTTTAATGTAAAGAAAAAACTTTTTAACCGGATTAAAGTTATGTATTATTATAAATTTACAACTATTTAACATCCAACACCTTTTGTCTTCAGTCACCGTGACCACGCACGCTGTAAAGCACCCGAAAAGTCGGATAAATTTAAAATTATGTTAAATTCTGTTTTCACTGTGTTGTAATAACAACTTTAAACAATTCGCGTAAGGTTGATTTTGCAATAATATATGTTTGTAACTTATAGAAAGAGACAGAAATAGTGTTTCGGGACACTTTCGAGCGTTACTTTTATTCGAGACTGTGCATCTTGGGGTTTTTGTATATCAATACTAACGGCCGTCATTTTACGGTTGTTAATAACGTCCGTCTTTACTTTGTAACATAATGCAAAAAAGCAATCATTTTCGCTCGTCCAAGTCACGTTTCCACTCATTGTATTAATTAAATATGGGCGACATTTTACGATGCGCGCGCACCGTGACACAAATTTAACAGAATGAAGTTGCCCACGGAAGATGCTACGGCATTGGACATAATTTAAAAACAACATTCGAATAATAGAATTTATGTTACACTTAATCTAAGAGAATAGAAATAAATATTTATTTATTTAATTTTTCAAATGTAAACTAAACTTTATTGACTATAATGACTCCTTTTCCAGTCTTTGATTATTTAATTGTAATTAATTATTTGCATGTAATCAAAAACTATTTTTAATAATGCCAAAGAAGTATAACTTCTTACGCGCGTACATAAGGACACGCACCCATTTTTTTCTTGATGGCACAAGATTTGTTAATGGTCTACTGGAGACATAACTAAATAACTATATAAAAGGTGAACTTTTATCAGTTACAGCGAGTGCTTGTAAGCTAAGCTTTCTATAATCAATCCCTATCCAATTTATTATATTAGAGATTGATATTTCAGTCCATTTCTCATAAAATGTTTTTCCATAACTGATAGATCGTTTTTGTAAAATTTTTGAATTCGACAGATCTAATTTTGTAATTTATCAGTCTAAATTTGGGAAAATCTGGGTTGGAAATAATTTTTGATAAAGATTTTTATAATTTTACTAGCAGACCGGCCAAGCGTTGCTGTGGCTAAGGTTTTAGTTATATTACATAGTAGTAACCTATTCAAAGGAAACGGTAGGAGAACACCAGTCATGGGGACCACCATGCTTTTTTGGTGGTTATGCCATTAAATTGTAGCTTATGTGAAACGTTGGTACTTTCAACACAGTGCCATCTGTTAGAATTGTGACTATCAAATAATAAACAAATATTTTTCAATAAAATAATAATGCGGGTATAAATTGAGATGTAAGCTACCCTATCTTTTAAGTTAGATCAAACTGCACACGGTGTGCAAATTTGATTGATATCGGTTCGGTAGTTTAGGAGTCCATTGCGGACAAACAACGTGACACGTAATTTATATATATTAAGATGAAAGTACGTTAATAATTTATTAATTTATGTTTTTAGTGCTTAATGTTATTCAATTATTTCAGAGCGGAGTCGAACTGGAATTGGTGGAATGTCAGCCCTTGCTCGAGTGGTTGGCGAACAACTACAAGTCTTTTGGAGCTACACTTGAGATTATCACCGACAAGAGTCAAGAGGGGAGTCAGTTTGTACGCGGTTTTGGTGGAATTGGCGGTAAGTAACTTATAAGCTTATAAGTACCTCTCAACTAAACAGCTATATTAACATAGTATAAGATCCCGATATACAACGACCTTCACCGAGATGCTTATTTAATGAAACGTATTTTATATTTAATTTAATATGTCAATAAATATAATCCATATGGGTTGCCTAGCAAATTTCAGTCCAGAGTATGTTTAATTAATATTTAAAAAAAAAAATATTTTTTTATAATTCGCATGTAGTAAATTTTTAAAAATTGTTTCAATCAATATTTTTAATCAGGGTAGTATTATATATGTATCACTATAACCTTCTTTTATACTAAAGATGTATATATACTTTAGTGTCACATAAAAAATATACACATAAATAATTAATTGATTAAAAACAACCTAACGTTTGCATATTCTATGGGCTTCATACTTTCGATTGGTATAGAATTTATCTAATAATCATACCGGTGAAATGTTGAAAATTTTTTTTTTTTTAAATATTAATTAAACATACTCTGGACTGAAATTTGCTAGGCAACCCATATGGATTATATTTATTGACATATTAAATTAAATATAAAATACGTTTCATTAAATAAGCATCTCGGTGAAGGTCGTTGAATATCGGGATCTTAGACCAACATCTCTAACACCGCGGTAAAAAATTATGCGGTTAAGTTGTGCGGGTTTTCCCGCATTGGTTTTTAATACTGTATATAAGCTCCTTATGTGCTCTTGTTTTTTTAATATTAATAACGGCTATGTGTTTGTCCCAATAAGCTGTTTTTAACTCGAGGGTAAAACCCGCAGCTTTATAACAAGACTAGTTTCGTGGCCTCTAATTATTTCCAAACGCTGCACTTCTATGAGATCTTATAATATGAAGAATTAAATAATATTTATTTACACAAATCATATTGGAGCCCATATGGTTGAGAAGGTCATTGACCTCTGGGTCATTAACCTTTTATTAGTAAGCTCTTGGGTACTTATGGTAGCCTGGTACTTTGCTAAGCTAATATGAAAAACTTTGTTTTCTATGTAATTGTTTATTTATTATTTTATTATATAATAATAGTGAAAAATTATTATAGAAAACATTTTTTTTTAAATTGCTCTATTTAGGCTAAGGTTTTTTGTCTGCTAATTAGGATCGATTCAAGGATGTACCTAGTACTAGTATACACCTAAAATACTTATAATTTCTTTATATTATTATTTTCAATTAAACATTCTAGATTATTCTACAGATCGAACAATTTGTTGACAGTTTGTCATAATCGTAGAATAATGACGGATCTGACAAATAGTAAACTTTACAGGGCAGCCATTTCAAAATAATATAATCATGTTAGTGTTTGTCATAACTATTTTAATTCATTATTATGAAAATTGGCATATAACAAAAGGGTTGGCTTTGAAACAAAAAAAAAAACATTAAATGACACTAGAAATTTCTAGAAAAATCACATGTTTCTATCTAATCCGTCATTTTACCGACTGATTAATTTGAAATTTAAAACATGTTTTTTTCTGGGCTCGCGAGTGCGTTGCCGGACTTTTAAGCGTACCAATTCTTAAAAGGCCGGTAACGCACTCGCGAGCCCTCTGGCATTGAGAGTGTCCATGGGCTATATCACTTAACATCAAGTGAGCCTCCTGCCCGTTTGCCCCCCGTTCTATTAAAAAAAAAATGTAGAATCCAAATATGATAAAAAGTGTTTTTTTTTAATCCGACATTGTTCTATGATCATGATGAATTGTATCTTTCATAGATTAAAAGGGAAAATGGTATTAAAAATTAGAAAATAAACCAGGTCAATATAAGAAGAAGGTGGTCTTGTTATTATACTAAGTAACAAGATTTTGTGAAATTATTTATAAGGAATTTTTGATTATCTCGGGGAAGATCCCAACAAAACCCGGCTTTGTCATTCTCCAAGTAGAGTTCCAAGGATATTAAATGTTGTTGGTATTTTGGGTGTATTAGATGCCTCCATGAATCGATTTTAAATTAATAATTATTTTTCCCTTATGCTGCCGTTGGACAGGTATTTTGCGTTACAAGGTAGACTTTCAGTCGCTGCAACTCGACGAACCATTGGATGACGTGGACCTTGACGATTATTAGATTTAGTTTATACGGACAGGGAAATGATGGTTGAAAAGTTTTGATTTTCCAAAAAAAATTAGGTTTTCCTAAAAAAAAAATTTTTTTTGGGAGAGTTCAAGTGTTACGTAACGAATTTTGGGGGGGGGGGGGCTCTGTAAAACGATGAACGATGCGGGGCGGGGATTGTATTACGCGTGATTGTTAATATTATTTTCGACTTTACAGTACTTTACACCACATAATTGGGTGGTCAAACGTTTTACTATTGGGTACGTTAAAACGTTACGGCGCGTTACATGGGGGGGGGGGGGGGATAATCTCCAAAAATTGAGTGACGTAATACTTGAACGCTCCCTTACCTATTAATAATACTTTCGTTTTAAATAACAAATACTTTTTTTTCTGTCCGTGTATAAAAATGCACCATTAGATTTTAAACGTAGTTCTAAGAAGGTTTTAATGACATTCATTATAATGGCGTTTCTGTGAGTAAAATTTAATTAATGTGTGATTTTGTTTAAATTGTATAAAAGATCACTGATTTTACTTAATCTGCATAGAATTATAGCTGTCTCATTCATAAATTATTCAATAGATTAAATTTATACCTAGAGGCCGGCAGACTGTTATAATTTAAATAATTTTCACTAATAAACCATTCTAAACTGTTTTAAATAGAACTGAACTCTACAATTACTACGTCAGTCGACTGACAGTTGTCAAATGTCAAGCTTAAACTGACGGATGTCAAATGTTAGTGTAAACTAAAAAAACTGTTCTGAAAAGAACTGAACTTTACAATTACTGCGTCAGATAACTGACAGAACCTAAATGTCATGCTTAAACTGACAGTTGTCAAAGTTTGACGATTAATTTTGATATTTTATTTTGTAATTTATAATAATGCCATACGGACTTGAATTTACGATTTTACGAACATAAGATTCTAAGTGTATTTATAACTAACACTTTATCGCCGTAAATAATGCTTCTATGAAACGAAATCCAAATCGCCAAGGTATTTTGACAACGTCTAATAAATTGATGAACGCCGGCTGCACACACGAAAAAGCAAGACTCATTGTACGCTCGCGCCACATCTATATATATCTCTCTTACTCTCTTCCACTCTTCTTTGTATCCATACAAATAGTGATAATTCAATTAAAATTAATAACTTTATTTATAATATATGTATGCAATCATTTCATCAATGTTTTGTTATGACGTAAACTATCGTTCGTAAACCAACTTTACATTAACCTCATCACATATCGAAGCAGTTTTTAAAGTTATGTCGATTAAACAACAATGTTTATAGCACCTGTATCTTAATTTAAAAAAATTAAATAACTCTCACCATAGTAGCGTATCAATAAATAAAACGTGTGGCACTCGGGGACTGCCGCGGTAAAGCTATTGCATAGCATTTTTTATCAACTTATGCAATTATAATTATTTATGCAGTATTTGTTTTTCTTTGATATTATTTCAATCTACCACTGTACCAGAGACAGACTAAAACGCCTATATAGTCTGTCTCACTCTAACGCGTACCGACTGCACTACGTCACCGATCTCGTCAGAGAGATGTGAATACGCAATATGCGTTCTGTCACACTCTAACGCGTATTTACCGCACCTATATTACGTCATCGTGTTAGGTTTTTTCGTTACGGAATTCTTGATTCGGTCGCCGCGCTCAAAGCCCGCGATAAAATTTATGCAATAGCTTAAAAATAAAACACACCACTATACTCTTTACTCGTCGAGCGAGCCGTAGCCGCGTATTTGAAGAAGTCTATTTAGTATGAGGGTGTGCAATTATATAATCAATTACCGTCTAAAATTCGTAATATTAGCGCGTTTAATCAATTCAAAAGGGCATTAAAGATATCAGAATGAGCCTAGACTAAAATTGGGACGGCTGATGGCGACCTGTATCTCGTTCGTGTATATTAACCCTTTCCTGCATTTTGGTACAAATATGATCCACACCGTTCTTTGATCAGTATTTCCTATTTGTGTAAATGAATCTTTGTTTTCTGCAAGTAGGATCATAAACAGTACCTATGCTTCCATACTAAATACTAACAACACCATCTCTGGGTGAATAGCTGCGCTAAAAATTAGTTGCAAGTTAGAAGGACATATTTCGACGGTGCCCCGCGTGAATGTGTTTTTCAAAATTAGTTTAAAAATAGTTATCATCGCAATTTCTATTAGTAAAAATACGTAACGTTGCTGAAATATTGCTAGTTATCTGGACAAGGTAAGGTTTTCTGTTTTTTTATGGTTTTACTCTGAGAAAATGTAATTTTTAAGTCTGGACTAAATCTGAGCCAACATGCAGAAATATTCCTTTTACTATTGGTTTATATTTGGTACATCATGCATTAACGTAATACTTGCGGACTGTGGTTTTTATTTCAATGTAAGGGAGTGGGTTCGATTCTCGCATGAAAAACATTTTTAATATATATAATATATAATTAAAGAGATAGAAAATTTATTTTTAACATCAATAAATGATTTAGGCTGAATGCAATTTATGTTAACAACAACCCATTCGGATGGAATACTAAGAGACCCAGTTGAAATACGCCCCAATGATAGTTACCAGTGTGGATATGGAACAGTTTGTTGGTATGATGATGCCTTATGATGTCCACTATTCAGCTGCCTTCAACCAGAGACTACTGGAGTTCGGTATTAGGACACCCTAAAGTGAATTCGTTTATGTCCTGTAATCGCTTTGAAGAAATTAAACGTTTCTTACATTTCAATGATAACTCAACCCAAATTCCCAAAGGTCAGGTTGGCTATGATCCTCTCCATAAACTCAGGCCATTTCTTGTCCAAGTTAGAGAACGACTATTGACTGTTCCGAAAGAGGAATATATGGCCGTCGACGAAAAGAAAATACGAACTAAAAGCAGGTCTACAATGAAGCAGTACCACCCAAAAAAGCCACATAAGTGGGGATACAAGAACTTTGTCTTGAGCGGCAGTTCTGATTTCAGTTACGACTTTGGACTATACACAGGTGCTCATGTTTCTGAAACGGTAGATGGCATTTTGCCGAACATCAGCACTTCAAGCAATGATGTCGTCCGGCTTGCAAGAATCATTTGACAATACATCACTGCCACTTTTCACTTTCTTTTAAGCTGCACTTCTTGGTTATTACAGGATCTAGATCAGATCACACAAATTTTATCACCGCATATTCTTATATTTTGAGATATGACGACAGTCATTGCTTGGCTTTTAAATAGACGCAGAAATTCTGAGACTGATGCATGGTTGCCCCTTAATTTCAAAGTAGCTGTGGCGGAAGCCCTCACTATGACCAATAAGCCCAGCACAGTCGCCCAACGCGGACGGCCATGCTCCAATCTTATCGAAAATACAATCCAAGAGAAGTCCAGAGGAGCTATTGCAATAGTGCCATACCAGGATGTTCGTCTTGACCAGCTGGACCACTTGCCTGTCAGGCAGCGCTGCAAAGTGCCTGAGTGCAATGGTAGATCCCACGTGCTATGCGGGAAATGTCAAGTCAACTTATGCTTGAATGAGAAGAGGAATTGTTTCCTGCTGTTTCATACTACTTAATACTTTTTTTTTGCAATTTCTGCTCATTGTGCCACATTTAAACCAAAGTGGAAAAACCTGTTTTTCTTACGTATTTTTTACTAAATTGTAATTTGATAAAATACGTGTCTTTTTATTTATTTTTTTACGTAACATATATTTTTTTGGCTTGAAAACAAAAAATCATGCAGTAAAGGGTTAAGTTTCTCATGTAAATAAAATACATTTTTTTAAGCTCACGTGTACACAAGATGGCGTCTTTGTTCCGAAAAAAAATTGTTTTTAGATTTATTTTCGTATTAATAATATCCATTATGTATACCAAGTTGATTTTTGTTTGACTTGTGTTTAATATTCAGCCCATATATAAAGCAATATAAATATTCCGATTAGTATTAGCCGTTCAATATAAGTAGAAGCTAGTATTTTCTCTCTAAAACCTTCGCGCGAAAGCCTTTTTTCCAGCCTCGTTACTCTTAAATTTGGCTCAATAGCTATTATTTTCGATATATCTAATCACCTGTTGAGCCAATCTAATTAAAATAAATTGTTGCCTAGGTATATAACAACTCCTGTCAAATTGTCTTGGATTTGACAGCAGTCTTACTTGAGAAGTGTCGATTTTGAATTACACCCTGAAGTTTCAGAGTCGAGACAGAGCTAAGTGTAACTCTTGTCTGTCAAAAACGTCTTGCATTTGACAGAAGTCATACTTAATAAGTATATTTGACTATCATCTAGTTTCATAGTCGAGACTTAGCTAAGTGTGACTTTGTTATGTCAAAAACGTCTTAGATTTGACAGGAGTCGCACTTAATAACTCTCAATTCGTAATATCATCCTAAGTTTCAGAGTCGAGACAGCGCTACGTATAACTGTAGTATGTCAAAAACGTCTTGCATTTGACAGGAGTCTAACATAAGTCTCGAACTCAGGTTTGTCAAAACCGTCTTGGATTTGACAAACACGAGAATTAGTTTCGCGATTCATAGCATAGGACACCGAGAAATTTTATACTATATATATATAAATATACTAAATAGCAATCATAAATTATAGATTCACATCAGGTCAAGCGCGTAGAAATGTTTAGAAACTATAGTCGACGCATTATTAACTGAGGATTCGGGTCATAAATCATATTTATCTGTCTGTCTCGCTCGCACTCAGTGTAGGTGCGTAAGAATTCTAGAGGTAATCATAGAGAAACTGTATAGATCGCAGTGTGACCGTTTTTATCTTTAACTCTAGAATTAAAATCCGAGGGTTTTCCCCATCATCTTCATGTGGGTTAATTATCAGAGCTGGTGTTTGATCTCTTGAACACTTAGACACATCGACAACGCGTGCGCAGGTACCTAAGTATTTAGCTGGTTGCATTGCGTGCACATTCCTACTGTCAGTGATATTAAAGCGTCGAAAATACGAAAAATTTGTTAAAAATTGAATCTATATAGAATAGATAGGATATAAGCTATAAATAAAACAGCATATTATAGGTCGGTTATCGAAAGCTGGCGCGTTCACATTACTCACACTAATGCAATTTCACTATACAGTATGTTTAAAAATATTACTTTTTTGCCGAGCTATATATTTTAGTCTACTCTGGTTTTAGTAAGGTTGGGTGGGTTGTAAATAAATAAAAATGTGTCAAATACATATAAATATTATGTGCATACGAGGGTGGATCCAAAAGTTTTACCATGAACGTAAAAGAGTAGTTTGTGTAAATAATTTTTCATTTTTCGACATAAGCTCCATCTAGCTCAACACACTTCACTTTGACTTCACTAACAATTCTTTCTATACTCCTCTTAGAAACCCCAGTCGCATCTGATGTCAAATTAAAAATATTTTTTTTAAGATGCTTAAAATAATTAAAAACATTGTGCACCATTACACGAGATTGTCCTGGTAATGTTTGAAAAAAGATCAACATAAACAGTAGCAAAAGCAAAACAATAACTGTCTCTTTTATACTCATAAGCTTGACCGCGCGCGAGAGAGACGGACAGTCTTTTCATGATGCATATTCAGTATGACATCACGCCTCGCCTAGTAAATGTGTTGAAGCCGCCAGCTTTAGATAACATACCAATAATAAAAGCGTTTAGAACTAAGTATTAACTAGCATACTTTTTAATACACCAATACTTTTAGAGTTAGGAATGCGAGAACAGTATTTTGGATTACTCATTAGGTGCCTTATAGTAGAAATCTAATCGAATGAAAAAGACCAGGCATTCCTTCTGTGCCTGATGCTGCGGTTTCTAATGCATGCGTCACGATGTTTTCCTTCGCCGTATGATGTTAAATGCGCTTGGTGTATTGCAAGGGTGAAAGGGGATTAGTATATACAAAATACTAAAATTTGGTACAGGAAGTATATTTAATACTCTTTATCTTCTTAGATTTATGGTCATTCTCTTCTGTCCATATTGTTCCAAGTAAGGGCCTGTCATCCATCACACGTGGGTAATTTTGATAGGCCCATTCCCAGTTTAATTATTTCCAGTATTACTTTTCATCTATCCAGGTTTCTGGGCTTCTTCCTCTCCTGTTTCTGCTCTTCTGGGCCATTCCGAGTAAAAGGATATTTTATCTATCTGCTATCACACGTTTTTGATTGGCCTATTCCCAGTTAAATTTCTTCGCATATCCCTTTTAATTTTTCCAGGTTTTTGGACATCTTCTTTCTCTGCCCACTGGGCCCTTCCAAGAAAGGACCTAAATCATCTTTCATCATACGCTGGCAGTTTTGATCGGCCCATTTCCAGTTAAATTTCTTCGCATATCCCTTTTCATTTATCTAGGTTTTTGGACATCGTCTTCTTTCTCTGCCCTCTGGGCCCTTTCAAATAAGGGCCTGTACCATCTTTCATCGCATGCGGGCAGTTTTGATCGGCCCATTTCCAGTTTAATTTTTTCGAGTCATCACTTTTCATCATTGGTTTCTAGACATCCTCTCCTAATTTGCCATTCCTATTAATGGGCTTTTGAACCATCTATCCCACTTGTTTGAGTTGTAACCACGATTGTTATATTTGTAAGCGAGTGCGTGCTCGCCTCACCCCCTCGTCTTGTCACGCTAGTCTATGGTTTGGTTCCGAGACACATGTATCAATCGATATAGTCTCGCTAAGAACGGCATGTTTGGATTGGGCATTTAGATTTTATAACCCTGGTAATTATACACTGTTTTATATAGTAGTTTTTACACTATTATACCTGATCTCGGGGGCATACATGCCAAGGCAAGCATTGTGAGGAAGCGAATGTCACGCAAACCGGTGTGTCAGGTACACATCTGTCAAACAAGACACGAAAGAAATCTGTCAAACAAGACACGAATGAAATCTGTCAAACATGACACGAATGAAATCTGTCAAACATGACACGAATGAAATCTGTCAAACATGACACGAATGAAATCTGTCAAACAAGACACGAATAAAATCTGTCAAACAAGACACGAATGTGGTTTTTTTCGTGTCGATTAAAGTGCAATCTGTTTCAAGACTATATATTGTCGTCGCGTTGTCATAATGTTGTTTTATATATCATTATACGCAATAATACATATAACGTGCCTATATCAATGTTTGTAAGAGATATTTACATAAAAAATATTTATATTTAGCGTAAAAAGGAATCCTATCAATAGTGTACATGATCATAATCTAATTAGGATATCAAGCAGATGTATTAGTGGCTAGAATCTGTATTGGTAATGTCATTTGTCATATCATGAACGCGCCAATACGCAAACAAGATGGCGTCGCGTCTGTGACGTCTTTGTCAAGTTTTACGTGTTAATTGTCGTTCATATTACTTAAATATCGTTATGATTATGAAAAAATCCAAAATCCACTTTTTATCATATTTGTATACATTGACTAAATATTACGGCTACATTAAAAACAAAATTCCATGTGTTTTAAATTTAATCAGTCGGTAAAGTGACGGTTTTGATAAAAACACGGTAATTTAATGTTATTATTTTTATTTTGTTTCAAAACAAACCCTTTTGTTTGAATGGCAATTTTCATAATAACAGAATATGAATTAAAATAGTTATGACAAAAACTAACATGATTATATTATTTTGAAATGGCTGCCCTGTAAAGTTTACTATTTGTCAGATCCGTCACGATATAATCAATCAAAATCAGTCAACGAAATTAAACTCGAATATATTAGTATTATTGTGAAAACATTATTCACTTAATTTGTCTTTGTCGATTCGTTTAATCTGTAGCCATCTTGTGTAACGTGAATAACATAATGTTTTAATTTATGGATTTATTGATAAATTAATGATTAATTAAAAGCCATGTTTTCAATATTACTCTCGTACTTCATGCTAATCAAAAATTTGGGTCAAACGCTGCAATGTAGTACATTTGATAAATATTACTAAAACATCAAATTATATTTAATATATTTGTAAAATCGTAACATAAAGTCGAGTTTCGTATGGCGTTTAGGACAGCTATAATTATATGTTTTAAGTTGAATTAATAATAAAAAAATGAGGCACTGGTGAGCTCTGAGATTATATTCTGATGAAGGGAGCGTTCAAGTATTACGTAACGAATTTTGTGAGGGGGGGTCCTTTTGTGAAACGTTACGATGCGGGGCGGGGATTGAATTACGCGTTATTGTTAATATTATTTTCTACTTACACCACATAATAGTAACTAAAGAGACACAAAGGTGGTCACGAAACGTTTTACTATACTTGAGTAGAGTACTGTACTAGGGTACTGAAAGGGGGATCAATAATCTCCAAAAAATTGCGTTACTTGAACGCTTCCTAATACAAAATTTCCGTTTCCGTATTTTATTACGTAAACTATTATTTGCGGTTTCGTGCAAACGAATTAGTTTTACTTCGTGTTAAAAGCGAGTACACATTGGGCGCTCGGCGTTGCGTTGGTAGGCGAGTACATATGCCAGTCAAAATCTGTTATAACATTGAAGGGAATACTCATATTTGGTCGTAAAAACCGATAGTCCTAGCCGATGTCGTTGTTATTAAGTACTAATTTCAATAGAATTCAGCCGGAACCTTTGATTTTCGTCAATATAACCGATATGTTTTCAACGATGTCGTCACAAACGGTTTTGACTGTTAGGGGGCGTCCATAAATTACGTGAGGTGTTTTTTTTTTTAATTTTCTGTACCTCCCTCCCCCCCTGGTGAGATGTCGTGAGATTTTATTCAACCCCTTCCCCCAATCTCACGTTTTTTCTAAATGTGGATTTCTTACGTAAACGCGTTGGATTGTTATTGAAAAAAGATAAAAAATTGCTTCGTGCTTTTATTTACGACTAAAACAAAATAAGTGAAATGTTGAGCGTTTAGGTATGGAGTTAGCGGGTATTTGCAGAGATGGCCTTTAGGGTCAACCGTTTTCCAAATTTTTTTTTTCAAATAGAAAAAAAATTGCGTGATACTTGCCGAGACCCCCCCTCTCCAACGTAAGATTAAATGAGATTTGACTCGACCCCCTCCCCCGACGTATTAACACGTAAACAACTCACGTATTTTATGGACGCTCCCTTATATATCGGGCTCAGTTGGGAAAATCACCACCAATCTATCATCAGATTGACGAAAAAATTTGCCTAGCTGTTTGATCAACTGGCTGAATATCTTTCAGGCCGCTAGTTAAATGGAGCCGTTTAGTTAGCTAGGCTGTTAATTGAACGGCTAACTTAGTTGGTTGGTTAAATAGACCTCTTAGTTCTTACAACGCGCGCGTAAAAACGTCTAATGTTTACTTGCTGTAATGATCAAGATATTGTCGTGTATTTCAAAAGCTTGTACCAACTAAAGTAAAAAACAATTTTTAGTGAGACGGAAAACTTAAGAAAATCGTGATATTGATACAGTAATTTTATTGACGTTTGACAATTGACCATTTCGGGATAGTTTGGTTATTTGTGACATATTACCATAACCGCATTCCGGGGCGGGTAGTCATAACAGACACATCGTGTCCTCATAACATAATTAATTAAATATAGTTAAAAGTAGAAATATATCATAAATAGCAATAATAAGGCAATATTAGTGAATTGTCCATCTCTGGAAGTGATAGGTGCTTTGTGGAGTACGGAATTTATACAAATAGTTCGACTTTTCAAAACTGATTTTGTGTTGGTGACTATAAATTGTGAACTAAAAAAAAAAAAACTTTGTGTAAGTGAACTGAGATCCCAGATTGACAGTTTTTTCTGTCTAATACGTGTTTATTTTGGATCAACGACCGTTATTGTGAGTTGCTTAAATATAAAGTATAAGTACTGAAACGTACATTACTGTGAAGAGCATTTATTGCAGTGCAATTTTTACTGAGACACTTTTAAAGAGAGCATTTATTGCTGTGCAATTACGGAAACATATTTAATAATAATATAAAGTAACTAATCTAACTAATTGTCAATAGAGGGCAGTGTCCGCAAGATTAATGTAATAAATATTACATAGAAAAAAAAAAAAAATTTCAACCGGTGATACCAACTACCAACCAGTGCTGCTAACTTAGTGTTGCCAACTAAAAATCGATTTTACACACACGTACTAACGCTAACTCACAGCCATGGAGAAACAGCTGGCACGTCTACTAGAAAAAATAATGGAAATTGACGAGAAGCTGAATAAAAACAAAAAGGATACTAGGGACGAATTTCGTGAGCAAACAACTGCCCTTACCAAAAGCCTTACCCAAAGTATGGCGTCGACAATAGAAGAAAAACTGAAACCGTTGGTAGAAGAGAATAAAATACTTAAAAACGACGTGGCAATTATGAAGAATAAGATGCAAAATCTGGAGAGAGAAGTCAGAAAAAATAATTTAATACTCCACGGAGTAGAGGAAAACGAAAGCAATAATGCAGAACTCCTACAACTGGTCCTGAAGGTCCTTAACGAGGTGGGTAAAGATTGCGAGTTGGACAACTTTGATAAATGGGAAATAAGTGAAGCTCGTAGACTTGGCTCTAAAGTCGATCAGAAACGCAGGCCTATTCTCATAAAGTTTACTCTAGCATGGAGAAAAATAGAAATCTTAAAAAACAACAAAAGATTCCCTGCAAACATATACGTGTCTGAAGACTACCCCAAAGAAGTACTGCAGAAGAGAAAAGAATTAAAGTCCCTACAACAAGAAGAAAGAAAGAAAGGAAATCTGGCTCTCATCCGATATGATCGGCTCATAATAAAGGAAACAAACTCAACCAAGGCAACTGAGAAAAGGAAGCGCTCACCATCTAAAACACCAACGCAATCTGACTGCTATGAAGGTACAAGGCAGACGGAGCCAAAGAAAATGATTGTAACCAATGCATTTGAAAAAATGATACGCCACAGAACAAATTCTATTTCAGAAACATCTAACCAATAACAATTAGTACACAGCGGTCCCCGGAATCAAAACAAAAATAAAACCAAAGAACAAATACAAACAACCAACAAAATATACCTTTCCCCAAGCCGGACAGCGGTCTCCGTGGGGAAGCGCGACCGCAGCCCTCCAGCTGACCCTCGAGAGGGATCTCTGAAAATCACATTGGAGCAAACGAACCGGCCAAAACACAACCTTCCAAATCCAAACCCACCAAAGCCCAACCTACTAAAGTCTAAGCAACGAAGTCAAATAAACACCAATATTTATATCGGCACGCTCAACGTACTAACACTAAGAACATGCGATCGACTTATGGAACTGGAAGAGGCGCTCAAGAACATTAAATGGAACATTCTAGGCCTTAGCGAAGTCAGAAGACTAGGAACAGAAATCACTGAACATGACGACTACATTCTATATTCTATTGGAGAGACAAAAGGACACTACGGAGTAGGCTTCATGGTCAGAAAGGAACTCAAGAACAGCATACTAGAATTCACAGGCATCTCAGAAAGAATAGCAATCCTAAAAATAAAGATAACAGGCTACAGAGAACACTGGACCTTGATACAAGTGTATGCACCAACAGAACAAGCAGAAGAAGCCACAAAAGACTCATTCTATCATCAACTATCCAAAACAATAGATGTAACAGAAAAAAACTTAATAATTATGGGAGACTTCAATGGGAAAATTGGCAAGCAAAGATCAGGAGAAGAAAATATCATCGGCGAATACACCATAGGAAAGAGAAATAATAACGGAGAACGACTAGTAAATCTGAGTCACGAAAACAACCTGGCTATCCTCAACACATTCTTTAAGAAAAAACCTAGCAAAAAATGGACCTGGATGTCACCAGACGGTAGCTACCATAACGAAATCGATTTCATAACAAGCAATCAACCCAAAGCTTTCAAAGACGTAAAGGTAATCAACCAGTTCAACTTCTACACCAACCACCGAATGGTCAGAGCAACCTTACACTCCAAAAACCAGGTTAAATCTAGGAAACGCTACAAACGAGTGCTACCTTCTGAGGAATACACCCTTACTACCAAATTAGACGCAAACCATCTGCTAGAATCGCCGAACGCAATGCAGGAAAGATACAATAAAGAAATAAACAGAATGTATCAAGCTAAAAAACCAAAACAACAGACGAAGGAAATATTAAGCACACAGACCAAACAACTAATTTCGGAAAGAAAAGAATTATTCAAGAACAAAAAGGATAAAGACATATTAAAAGAAATAACAAGGATCAGCAAAGAAATTAACAAGAGTATAAAAAAGGATAAAGCAAAAAAAACAATGGACTGCATAATAAATCATATTACTAAAACAGGAGGAATAAGGAAAGCCCTAAAAGAACTACAACCACCTAAACAATGGATACCAAGATTCAAAAAACAGGACAAAAACTTAGTTACAAATAGAAAAACAATACTAGATACTGCAACATCCTTCTTTAAAGAACTGTACTCATGTGACAACAATTCCGAAACATATGCCAACCCTGACCCAGAACACGAAGAACCTATCCCACCTGTTTTAGAAAGGGAAGTCGAATATGCAATCCTGACACAGAAAAATGAAAAATCCCCTGGCCCCGACAACATAACAAATGAGACAATCAAAATTGCACTTCCGGACACACTAACAACATTAACAAACCTATTCAATGAAATATTAGATACTGAATACATACCTACACAATGGACACAAAGCACAATAATCCTAATCCACAAGAAAGGAGACAAAGAAGACCTTAGCAACTATCGTCCTATCAGTCTTATGTCCAACGTGTACAAAGTCTTTGCAAAAATCATTCTCAACCGCATCACCAAACAACTTGACGAACAACAACCTATCGAGCAAGCCGGATTTCGGTCTGGATTCTCCACAATAGACCACATGCACACCTTGAAGCAAATTGTCGAAAAGTGCCAGGAATATGGATATCCCCTGTATCTGGCTTTTGTCGACTACAGCAAAGCTTTCGACTCTTTGGAGCACCCATGCATTTGGAGAGCGCTAAAAAACCAAGGCATTGAAGGGAAATACATTAGACTCATCGGAAATGTCTACAGCCAGTGCTCGGCCAGGGTGAAGCTGGAGATGCTGGGAGAATCATTCCCACTCAAAAAAGGAGTCAGACAGGGAGACCCTCTTTCGCCTAAGCTCTTTACTAGTGTGTTGGAAGAAGTCTTCAGAAACCTACACTGGGAAGATTGCGGTATAAACATAGATGGAGAAAGGATCAACCATTTGAGATTTGCAGATGACATTGTGCTCATAACTGACAACCCGGGAACACTACAAACTATGATCGAAGAACTGGCAACCAAAAGCAAAGAAGTGGGTTTAACAATGAACAAATCAAAAACAAAAGCCATGACAAACAGAACACCAGATACTATTATCCTAGAGAACGAAAACCTAGAATATGTGACAACCTACATATACTTGGGACAACTCATCTCCATGACAGAACAAGCCCATCAGGAAATAGAGAGAAGAACCTCAAATGCCTGGAAAAGATTCTGGTCATTAAAACACATCCTAAAGAATAAAGATTACCCACTTAGGATCAAAAGGAGCATCTTCAACACCTGTATCTTACCTATCCTAACGTACGGCTGCGAAACTTGGACCACTAAGCAAGTCACAAGTCAAAAGCTTGTGACTTGCCAGAGAAGTATGGAAAGGAGCATACTAGGGTACACACGGAATGATAGGAAAAGAGCTGTAGATCTCCGAAGGATCACCAACTGGGAAGATGCAATGACCAGAGCCAAAAGGCTTAAATGGAGATGGACAGGACACCTGCTCAGAGGCCAGAGAGCAAAATGGTCGAAAAAAGTCACCCAATGGACACCTCGCTACAACACCAAGCGAAAGAGAGGAAGACCATGTGCCCGGTGGGCTGACGACTTTAAAAAAGCCACTGGTCCTCTGTGGCAAAGACTTGCCAGGGATAGGAAGGAATGGAAACAGTTGGAGGAGGCCTTTGTGCCACAAAGGCAAGCTATACAAGAGGACAGCTGTGCTTGTTAAACTTTTTTTTCTTTTTTTATATACATTTATATTTTGTTCTCTTGTATTAGTTAAAAATAAAGGCTTTGAATCTTGAATCTTGAAACCATAACCGCTAGTCATTGAATAGGTTTTTAGTATTTAGATATTTGTAATTTGTATTAAATGAGGTTTGAGGCCGTGAATCTTGTGTCAATTTAGATTCGGAAACGCGCTATGTCAAAATCTAATACGTTAGAATAGTAATCTCCATATAACGCGGTAGACGGACCGTATTGTATGAAATCGCGTTGTAGGAATATTCTCGTAATACAGTTTTTATGAACATATCAAAATTCTAACAGGTACGCAAGACTAATTATGGACTTGACAAATCATTATAAATTTCACACTACATAAATGTAACTTGAGAAATCTCAGCTTTATAGGGAAGAATACCGCGTTGTATTGAAGCCTGTAATCGCGTTATATGAAAACGAGTTATAGGGGGATTTCTATGCTGTGTGTTTCTGAATTTCGTTTTAATAAATAATCAAAAAATGATGAGGTATTGGTGATATCTGATGTAAAGTTTAAGCTGGAATTTGTAAAACGCAACAAATCAACGCAATTCATTTACAGTGAACCCTTCTTATAACACGATACTCTTATAACGCGATTCAGACTCTCGTATTATACGGGTAGTATTCCATATAACGCGGGGATTGCACTTTATATTTCTGTACTATGACAACACTTTTCTTAATATTCGCATTAAATGCTCTTTTACGAGAAAAGTTAAACGCGAATCGTTTGTACACAACGCGTTATATTAGTTACGAGCGCGATGTGCTAGAATACTCCTACAACGCGTTTCCTATAACGCGGGACCAATCTACCGTGTTATAGAAGGGATACTGTACTGTTGTTTAAATTAATTGAAAACGAATTGGAGGTTGAATCATTTTAATACATTCGTAAATTGCACAGTAGAATTAATATTGCACTTCTTCTTATTGAGTTACCACTCATGGAGCAGTGTTGGCCTGGTGGAATAACGAATTTGGGGGGGGGGGGGTCTTTTTGTAAAACGTTACGATGCGGGGCGGGGATTGAATTACGCGTTATTGTTAATATTATTTTCGACTTTCCAGTACTTTACACCACATAATGGTAACTTTTAGGTATAAAGAGTCACTGGGTGGCCACGAAACGTTTTACTATTTGGTACAGAAAAACGTTACGGCACGTTACATGGGGGGGGGGGCTTCATGAATCTCCAAGTAATACTTGAACGCTCCCAAAGCTAGCTTAGACCCACAAATCTATGTCAGAGAATTGATTGCCTATAAATGGATACAGAATTGAGGCCCATACGTAAAAGGCTGTAGTGTTAAATAAACCTCATTTAATATAAAAATATAATTTTGAGTGCAATTTATAGATTATAGTTTTATTAAAGTGAGTTCAAAGTTGTATTTTTAACGGGCAATATCAGTGACTAACGAAACGGGCTTTGGTTTTCTCATTAGGAATAAAGGTATTTTTTTTAAATAATATATATAAAATTCTCGTGTCGCGGTCTTTGTGGTTAAACTCCTCCGAAACGGCTCGACCGATTCTCATGAAATTTTGTGTGCATATTGGGTATGTCTGAGAATCGGACAAAATCAATTTTTCATCCCCCCCTAAATGTTAAGGGTAGTCCAGTTCACCCCTAATTTTTTTTTTAAATTTTTGGATAATTTTTTTTATTTTTATTTTTTTATGATACATTTAGTGGGACAGTTAGTGGGACATACACGTTGTATATGTCCCACTAATGGCCATAGGCCTCCTCTCTTAGGCGAGAGGGAATGGTCTGTAGTCCCCATGCTAGCCCAATGCATATTGGAGACTTCACATTCATCCATAGAACATATCTCTTGGGTCTGGGGCCCGTGGCATTTTGCCAGCCCAGCCACCCTATTGTTATGTTTTGAGGTACCACTGTTGTTTAGCGAAGGAAACGTAAATAAAATCTATGTGAGAGCGCTTCGTGGACTTATTTGGAACTAATAAACTTTTAATAGCATCGTATGCTATACAAATTGTATGGAAAATGGAGTTACTGTTCCAAATTCGGCTACCGCTATAGATTTCCATTTTAAGGGTTGTGAAAATGGTTTGGTGTCACGTATGAGGCGTAATAATAATCTGTATACTTATATTAGTTTTCTTTATAACCCATAAATGGCTGGACAATTTTGTATGATTTTTAAAAAAATATCTAGCGATTCATTTGTTATAAATAATGTAGCTGGCACGTCATTAATTAGATTTTTTATTGAAAATTTGCTAAATGAAAACGGAACGACGATACATGGATAAATAGTAAACTAAAACTATTCGATTACGTTTAACTGTGTAGTATATCGAGAATACCCAAAGCTCTGACGATAATCTTAAGTTTCTGATACTGGTCGTTTACTTTTGATTAAGTTATTTAATAGGTTTAGGGTTGGAAAGTATAAATTGAGAATGTATGCTTTTCTTGTATCCATATAAAGTTTGCAAACTAATTGTTTTTTTTTAATCGTGACAAATCCAAAATGGCGAACAAAATTGTTTTAGTACACATGGGACCGTTCAAATATTACGTAAGCATTATAAGTGGGGGGGGGGGCTTTGGTTTTCTTATTTGGTGATTACGTCAACGTAATTATTTACTTTTTTAATATTACCCACACGTTGTCTATGCTTGAAAACGAAATGCATTTTCGAGGATTCCTACAAAAAATTCATACGTTTATGTACTATTATTTTTTGAGAGCTTTGCTTACTTTTGCTGATGGGGGGGGGGGGATAAATTGCAGTAAATCTGCTTACGTAACACTTACGGCCCCATACAATAAGCAATTAAGTTAATAAATAGTTTTGTTCGCTATTATTTCCCCTTTTAAAAATCGTTTGTAGAAAAGATCGCGATTTTGACTAACGTGTATGTGAGTATGTCTAACGCAAGAACTCATCAGTACCAATCTAGTGGATATTATGAAAAAGATACAGGATGTAGATTTTTTCGAATTTCAATAAGAATTAGTAAAAAATAATCAATTTTCTTTTAAAAATGCAAAATAAATTATAACTCTGCGGGGGTTGAGCTTAGAGACCTCCCGTAGAACAATTTTTTGCAGCTGATGACCTCATCTATCCCCTAGTTGCGTTTGATCCACGACTTTTTGACCACCCTGTATATATATGTATCTCCGAAATTTGTAGTTTTTTTATCAAGTTACTTGCCGGGAATTAGCTTTAAATTGTCTTCGGGTCGGATTTCAGAACGAGAACGTTACGACCCGTACGTTAAAATCTAATATATTAAATTCTCGTGTCGCGGTGTTTGTGGTTAAACTCCTCCGAAACGGCTCGACCGATTCTCATGAAATTTTGTGTGCATATTGGGTATGTCAGAGAATCGGACAACATCTATTTTTCATCCCCCTAAATATTTTATTTTTATTTTTAGATATTTTTTTATGATACAGCATTAAAACAATACAAACAACCCTTAACTTTCACCACTCTACGATCAACCCCTATTTTTTTATTATAAATGTTATACATAGCAAAACGACGTTTGTCCGGTCAGATAGTTTTTATATATAGGAGATCATTTTGAAATTTCATATACGCAAATACTTTTTGTAAACTTAATTTTTTAACGCAACACGGAGGCAAGGTAATTTTATTTGCATGTGAGTTCCTATTTTTAACGTTTAACGTGCCGTAGCTGGTTTGGTAGTTGTGTGTTGTAGTTTTCGTTTTAGATACATATTTGCAATTTTTTGTTTGATTCAAAATGATTGCTGGATTTTGTTGTTTTTATTTTGCCGGATTTTAGATATTTAAGAGTATCAACTTTTAAATATTTGGTTTGTTTTCCACGTCCCAGTTGGGGATGGGACGGACAAGTTCTTAGTAATGAAGAATTTTTATTAATACAATTTTTTTTTCAGGTCTACTCCGCTACAAGGTTGACTTCCAATCCATGCAACTGGACGATGAAGAGATAGATAATTTGTATGATGTTGATGATTATTAGATAATTTGAGATGGAGAATAGATAGATTGGGTTAGATAGCTCTTTATAACACACGTAAAAGATTACACGGGCCGACACATAATTTCACTTTGACTTTGAAAATTCTATATTTTAGGGAAAAAATACGAAATGTTTTTGTACCTAGCAGATAGTTTTTCAAAATCTGTTTTGAAATTGAGTATTATTATATTATTTGAGTAAATTTATAAGGTAAAATGAATTTTTGTTTTTGTGCAAAATTAATATAAAAAAATTAACTTTAGAGAAAGAATGACATTTTTTGCCTGTTTTAATCGCAAATTCACCCAAGCGGTCTATTCTCTATGTTTCCATGTCACATCCCTATCTGTTAGTGCTGTACCGGGCGTAATTTAAAATTTTATTACGATTTTAAGGTATTTTTTTTATAGTATTGATCAGAAAAATAAATGACATATGTCATATCAACAACTAAACGGCTGGACCGATTTTGTTGAAATAAGTGTGTTAATAAAAGACGTTGAACTTTTCAATCCTTTTTCGATGTAATTTTGTTACGAAATATTGAATATCGATGGTATGGCACTGAATTTAGTTTTCTGATAAAAATTGTTGATTATTATATAAAAAAAATGTCTACGCGCTGGCGCAGGACACACATTTGTGTCTGCTAGGGGTGTGACAAGAGTGCTAGCGTTGGAAATCTATGCGATATACTATTTGTAACAAAAACCGCTTTTTTTAAGCGATCCTGAAAATTAAGGTATTTTAATAATAATTTTGTATATACGGTTCGAACTAGTACATTAACGCCCGAACCCAATAGTCAATCCACAATCTCAGATTGAAAATCTGAGTTCTAACCGTGACAGTCGATCGATCTATCTGCATCCCAATAACCAAACCCTACGAAGACAATCAATTTTTGGCGACGGATAAAATGCTCTTTGTCGTTCCATTTTACCGAGTTTTCACTCATATTTGATAATCAATGTAAACCAAATAAAGTAAATAAAACCGTTCAAATAACATTAAAATATACATGTGTATGTTTAAAACATAACAAACACTTTTTAATTATTTAAAAAACTGGTGTAAGTTAAAATCTGTTTAAATAATTAACTGTTGATTAGCTTTCGTCAACTGTCATTATCATACAAAGGTCTATTCACGGACACCGATACGACCTCCCATGGATAGCTTGTATCGACAGATGGCTATTACAATCCGTCGATTGGTTATTGGCGTTGTTACAACATTTTATTACTATCTCAGATGGTGGATTATGGATTGAGATAGGTTATTGGGTTCGGGCGTAAGTCGATTCAAAACTGGGTGTGGTTTAGAGGGATTCATATCAAATACCCTATAACCATCAGCGCTACTACCACTACGAACTTGGTATTGGTGCTGGAAGTTGCAGAGTTGTTAATCTATTTAAATTAATATTTCCTAAAACACATTTCGAGTTTCAATGTAACTAGCAACTCTCGTATTATTAATTCACATTTCACGAATGAGAAAATTATTGCGCTCAAATATAAAAACCTTGTTGAAGTGTTGTTTTATTTATTCACCTATACAGACAAAATATGTAACATCGAAGACTAATCATATTTGGTCGTAAAAACCGATAGTCGTAACAGCCGATGACGTTTATTACCTAATACAATAGAATTAATATTATGAATAAGTTTATTTATATAAATAAAGGTAGGTAGTAACAGTCAACAGAACTCACTTATTAGGGGGCGTCCATAAATGACGTGAGGTGTTTTTTTAAATTTTCTGTACCTCCCTCCCCCCCTGTTGAGATGTCGTGAGATTTTATTCAACCCCATCCCCCAATCTCACGTGAGATTTTTCAAAATGTAGGTTTCTTACGTAAACGCGTTGGATTGTTATTGTAAAAAGAAGAAAAAATTGCTTCGTGCTTTTATTTACGACTAAAACAAAATAAGTGAAATGTTGAGCGTTTAGGTATGGAGTTAGCGGGAAGTTGCAGAGATGGCCTTTAGGGTCAACCGTTTTCCTAATTTTTTTTCAATCAGAAATAATATTGCGTGATATTTGCCGAGACCCTCTCCAACGTAAGATTAAATGAGATTTGACTCGACCCCCTCCCCCCCTTAAACACCTCACGTAATTTATGGACGCCCCCTTATCACTTACTCGGTTAACTTATTTTTAACAAAATAATTTGGCCTGTATATTTTTACCAGGCGCTGGGGGGAATAGTAATAACATTGTTCGATATCTTAATTCCATGATAGGTACAGCATCGAGGTTTGAATACCTAGGAAGAAGCAAAATATGAACTATGAATTGATCGATAATTCATTGTAGTGAGTACAATAGGATAGGTGACCAGCCATTCTGACGTCAGAATGGACGGTCACTTTAATTGTTATGGTTCTCCCAAGATACTAAGGAAGCAAATATCTTATAGAAGGAATTGGGAAGTAATTTTTATACTACGTTTTAACGTTCTACACGACTGGTGACCGTCCATTCTGACGCTCACAAATTCAGCCGGGACCTTTGATTTTGGTCAATATAACCGGAAAGTTGTTCTAGACGACAGAATAATAATTCTAATAATGGTGGTAGAATCGAAAGTTTGCATATTCTGCCACAATAGCGTGCAAATTTGTATTAAAAGAAAGTTTACATACTTATATATACTTGAGTCATATCAATTAGTAAATTCTTATATTATTTGTAGTGATAAAATATCACATCTAATATATAAAATTCTCGTGTCACAATGTTCGTTCCCATACTCCTCAGAACCGGCACGACCGATTCTTATGAAATTTTTTATGCATATTCAGTAAGTCAGAATCGGCTACTATTTTTCAAACCCCTAAATTTTTATTTTTTTATGATACAGCATACAAACTTTAATTTTCACCCTATCAGCTAGTTAATATATATTATTACGTACTTATTGACAGAAGGTTCGCCTTGTAGGCTTTTTATGAATTGGTACGCACTTTGACCCTTAAGTCGAATTGGTGCGGATATACTTCAGTGGGCAGCTGGTTTCACATAGTGGTGGGGCAAAAACTGCCTTAAGAAACGCTCAGTTGTGGATACGGGTTGTATTTCGTATTCTTCGACATCCATTGAAGAATCTAATATTACCATGGAGAGTGTTCAGAGAAGTTGTTTGGATAAATACCTACAGCTGAGTTTCATCATCGGACGTCGAGGCAGAATAAGTAATTCCACCCGTATCCGATCCAGCGCTCTGGCATTGAGTGTCCATGGGCGGCGGTATCACTTAACATCAGGTGAGCCTCCTGCCCATTTGCCCCCTGGTCTATAAAAAAGGGGCGTGCGTACAAAGTACACATGTGAGAAGTGAAACTTCTTTGTAAATTAATTATTACTAATGTGAAAGCCCCAATAGATGATCATCTGCCAGTATATGATCACTCCATGTATTTGTATATCTATATTCACACTATACACACTGTATACGTGCTAATGATAATATAATTAAATAAAAAATCTGCGTTTACTGCACAAGTAACCTAATTTAAGTAACCTAATTACATCAACCAATAGCGTGATGCGACGTTCGCTCTAACTCATTCTCTCTCGATCTTTCTCGCTCAATGGATATTTGCTTCATGCTACGTTCGCCGTTTCTCACTCTCAGCTCTCTCAATCGCTCTCCTTTTCTTCGTCAAAAACGCTGCACATCTTCGTGACGCTAATAAGTTTCACTTCAATAAATATATTACTACTATAACCCATGAACCATGGGGGCTGGGGCAAATCATGGGATGAAAAGGGGAGGCCTGCTATGCGATACATAATATTTCTGTTCTATTTGTAATTAAGGCCGTCACCAGGGTGGCTAGGTAGAAGCAAATGCCTCCCTCGAGAATCGATTATATTTTCGCCGCTTCATTTGCCTTCGATACGATGCATATCAATAAATAATTCATGTATTTCGCCAATGTGCGCAACAAATAGAATATCTATTAACTTTATTGATCTAAGCCGTTACTAAAGGCTGTTAGCCGCTCCTACCTGCCCATTAAATCAAATCAAAATCATCTAATATATAAAATTCTCGTGTCACAATGTTCGTTCCCATACTCCTCTGAAACGGCTCGATTCTTATGAATTTTTTTATGCATTTTCAGTAAGTCTGCTACTATCTTTCAAACCCCTAAGATCCACCCTAAAAAATATTTATTTTTTAGACAATGTGTTTTGTTTTTATTTCCTTATGATACAGCATACAAAAATACATACAACCCCTAATTTTCATTCCCCTACGATCAACCCCGTTTTTTATTATAGTAGATAGATTTTTATTGAACTAAAAAATTTTTTCCTAGAAATAATATACATAGCAAAACAACGTTTGTTTTGAAGGCGTAGAGAACATAGATTTACAAGTCGAATGGAAATTCGATATAGTAACAACTCTGGAACAATTTCATTCCACATGGAAGTAGGGAAAGCAATAAATGAAAAACTAGAATTTATCTATCCTTTGGATATACGCTTAGCAATTGCTACTTGATCATGAAGTAGCATTGATTGAACCGACGGTGCACGAAAATAATATAGATTACTAGCTGACCCGGCAAACGTTGTTTTGCCATGTATATTATTTCTAGGATTCTTTTTTAGTTCAATAAATTATATATTATCTACTATAATAAAAAATAGTGGTTCATCGTAGAGGGGTGAAAATTAAGGTTTAAGTATTTTTTTATGTTTAATTTTTTTTTTGGGTGTACACTGTACCCCCTTATTACTTAGGGATTTGAAAGATAGTAGCCGATTCTCAGACTTACTAAATATGCATAAAAAATTTCATAAGAATCGGTCGAGCCGTTTCGGAGGAGTATGGGAACGAACATTGTAACGCGAGAATTTGACGTGACAACATCTTATAATGTGATGGAGCCGGCTGCACGCAAGAAAAAACATGACGCATGCGGCGTTACCTCGCTCTGAGGCGTTACATTTAAGGCTTGAAGTGCAAGCGAGAACAAGGAACGAGTGACAAAGAGGCACAATAGGCCTCCGCGTTCGTTCGTTAAAAAATTGACATAACTGTATGTATGCGTACAAATAAAAGTAACTTGATCAATTCAATTGTGATTTCCATTTACCTCCTCTATATCTATAAAAAATATCTATCAAACAAAAAAAATTTAAATTTTCTTTTGAAAATGCAATCATCCCATCAGTATTTTCTTATGACGTTGTCACGTTCAACTATCGTCAGTAAACCGACTTTACAGACAACCAATTTTTATATATCAGATTAACAAAAGCAAATTTAATAACACAAAGTGAAGTTGATCTCTTGAAGACGGGCTTTGGTATGGAAAGCTACTTGTGTGGACACATTTGCCCCGTCTCACCTTCAGACAAGCAAAAAAGGGGGCGGCCGTAGAGCAGGCCAAAAATAAACGCCTCAAATATAAGTCTTTCCTTCAACTTGGATTTTGTTCCCTTTGTCTTGAGACGTGTGGTTCAAGTGCACAGCTAATTAAAGATTTAAGTTGGCGCCTGGGAGTACCGGTGACCCCAGAGCTGGTGCTTTCCTCAACGAATAAATATCGCAATACAGCGAGGAAATTTCAGCGTTAAAGGTACACTGCCACAAGGACCAAACTTTTTAAACTAGTTTAAATTTTCTGTTTATTATATTTTATTATTACCTGCATAAGGTTAAGAAAAGACTACTGTTTATTTGATTGTTATGTTTAGGTTTTATTAAAATAAATAAAATATTAAAATACAAAACCAGTATTTTAATTATGAAACTATAAGATTAGTTTTAACTGAATATAAATTATTATAAAGACGATGTTATGAATTCGTCGTACTTTTTTAGGCGCTTTAGTATGTAAACTATTCTTTTTTTACACGCTTTATATTAGCTTCACCTGTATGTATGTATGTAACCGACTCCTTCGGACTCGATTTTGACCCACTTTTAACGGACAGATTTAATTCAAATTTTGCGCACCTGTCAAATATCGATGACAATGCAATAATCCGAAAAAAAAAATAAAAAAAATTTAACTAAAAAATTAATAATAGTTTAAAAAAACTAAAAACACGCTTTTAAAGCACATTAAACTAAAAAATGTAACCATAATTTTTTGTTTATTACCATTTTCAGCTTAAATTAGGAATTATTTTTAACTTTTTAGTTTGATGTGCTTTAAAAGCGTGTTTTTTTAGTTTTTTTAAACTATTATTTATTCTTACAATAAAGTTCAGGAAGTGACTTTACATGAATAGCAATCTAGCCATTACGATAATTATGGCTAATTTATTTATTTATACTTCAGGGTGCGACTAATCTGAGGTAGTAGGTTCGGACCCTGGCTGTGGAAAGGAAGCGTTCAAGTATTATGTAACGAATTTTGGGGGGGGGGGGGGGATTTTTGTAAAACGTTACGATGCGGGGCGGGGATTGAATTACGCGTTATTGTTAATATTATTTTCGACTTTCCAGTACTTTACACCACATAATGGTAACTTTTAGGTATAAAGAGTCACTGGGTGGCCACGAAACGTTTTACTATTTGGTACAGAAAAACGTTACGGCACGTTACATGGGGGGGGGGGGGCTTCATGAATCTCCAAGTAATACTTGAACGCTCCCAAAGCTAGCTTAGACCCACAAATCTATGTCAGAGAATTGATTGCCTATAAATGGATACAGAATTGAGGCCCATACGTAAAAGGCTGTAGTGTTAAATAAACCTCATTTAATATAAAAATATAATTTTGAGTGCAATTTATAGATTATAGTTTTATTAAAGTGAGTTCAAAGTTGTATATTTTTAACGGGCAATATCAGTGACTAATGAAAAGGGCTTTGGTTTTCTCATTAGGAATAAAGGTATTTTTTTCTAATATCTACTATATAAAAATTAGTCGGGTTTTCCTTCCTGACGCTATAACTCCAGAACGCACAAACCGATTTCTACGGTTTTACATTCGTTGGAAAGGTCTCGGGCTCCGTGAGGTTTATAGCAAAGAAAATTCTGGAAAAATTTCAACAGAAAAGCGGGATCACCAAACGAAATGTTACATAAAACGAAGCCATCTGGTGGCGAAACGGAGTTCGCCGAGTTTGCTAGTTCTATATAATTGGCCTTGTGGGTTTAGCTTGCGACTATCATCTTAGACCCAAAAGTCGACATTAGTGGGACATACACTTTGTATATGTCCCACTAATGGCCATAGGCCTCCTCTCTTAGGCGAGAGGGAATGGTCTGTAGTCCCCACGCTAGCCCAATGCGTATTGGAGACTTCACATTCATCCATAGAACATAATATCTCTTGGGTCGGGGGCCAGTGGCATTTTACCAGCCCTGCCACCCTATTGTTATGTATTGAGGTACCACTGTTGTTTAGCAAAGGAAACGTTAAAATCTATGTAAGAGCGCTTCGTGGACGTATTTGGAACTAATAAAAGTGCATAGAATCGAATGCTATACAAATTGTATGGAAAATTATGTTACTGTTCCAAATTCGGCTACTGCAAAAGATTTCCATTTTAAGGGTTGTGAAAATGGTTTGGTGTCTCGTATGAGGCGTAATAATAATCTGTATACGTATATTAGTTTTCTTTATAACCCATAAATGGCTGGACAATTTTGTATGATTTTTAAAAAAATATCTAGCGATTCATTTGTTATAAATAATGTAGCTGGCACGTCATTAATTAGATTTTTTATTGAAAATTTGCTGAATGAAAACGGAACGACGATACATGGATAAATAGTAAACTTAAACTATTCGATTACGTTCAACTGTGTAGTATATCGAGAATACCCAAAGCTCGAATGAATTAATCTATAGTTTCTGATACTGGTCGTTTACTTTTGATTAAGTTATTTAATAGGTTTAGGGTTGGAAAGTATAAATTGAGAATGTATGCTTTTCTTGTATCCATATAAAGTTTGCAAACTAATTGTTTTTTTTAATCGTGACAAATCCAAAATGGCGAACAAAATTGTTTTAGTACACATGGGACCGTTCAAATATTACGTAAGCACTATAAGGGGAGGGGGATCTTTGGTTTCCTTATTTGGTGATTACGTCAACAGTAATTATTTACTTTTTTTACACATATTACCCACACATTGTCTATGCTTGAAACGAAAGGATTCCTACAAAAAATTCATACGTTTATGTACTATTATTTTTGAGAGCTTTGCTTACTTTTGCTGATGGGGGGGGGGATAAATTGCAGTAAATCCGCTTACGCTTAATACTTACTGCCCTATACAATAAGCAATTAAGTTAATAAATAGTTTTGTTCGCTATTATTTCCCCTTTTAAAAATCGTTTGTAGAAAAGATCGCGATTTTGACTAACGTGTATGTGAGTATGTCTAACGCAAGAACTCATCAGTACCAATCTAGTGGATATTATGAAAAAGATACAGGATGTAGATTTTTTCGAATTTCAATAAGAATTAGTAAAAAATAATCAATTTTCTTTTAAAAATGCAAAATAAATTATAACTCTGCGGGGGTTGAGCTTAGAGACCTCCCGTAGAACAATTTTTTGCAGCTGATGACCTCATCTATCCTCTAGTTGCGTGTGATCCACGACTTTTTGACCAGCCTGTATATATATATATATGTATCTCCGAAATTTGTAGATTTTTTATCAAGTTACTTGCCGGGAATTAGCTTTAAAATGTCTACGGGTCGGATTTCAGAACGAGAACGTTACGATCCGTACCTAAATTTTTTTATATATAGGAGATCATTTTGAAATTTCATATACGCAAATACTTTTTGTAAATTTAATTTTTTAACGCAACACGGAGTCAAGGTAATTTTATTTGCATGTGAGTTTCTATTTTTAACGTTTAACGTGCCGTAGCTGGTGTGGTAGTTGTGTGTTGTAGTTTTCGTTTTATATTTGCAAGTTTTTGTTTGATTCAAAATGATTGCTGGATTTTGTTTTTTTATTTTGCCGGATTTTAGATATTTAAGAGTATCAACTTTTAAATATTTGGTTTGTTTTCCACGTCCCCGTTGGGGATGGGACGGACAAGTTCTTAGTAATGAAGAATTTTTATTAATACAATTTTTTTTTCAGGTCTACTCCGCTACAAGGTTGATTTCCAATCCATGCAACTGGACGATGAAGAGATAGATAATTTGTATGATGTTGATGATTATTAGATAATTTGAGATGGAGAATAGATAGATTGGGTTAGATAGCTCTTTATAACACACGTAAAAGATTACACGGGCCGACACATAATTTCACTTTGACTTTGAAAATTCTATATTTTAGGGAAAAAAATACGAAATGTTTTTGTACCTAGCAGATAGTTTTTCAAAATCTGTTTTGAAATTGAGTATTATTATATTATTTGAGTAAATTTATAAGGTAAAATGAATTTTTGTTTTTGTGCAAAATTAATAGAAAAAAATTAACTTTAGAGAAAGAATGACATTTTTTGCCTGTTTTAATCGCAAATTCACCCAAGCGGTCTATTCTCTATGTTTCCATGTCACATCCCTAGCTGTTAGTGCTGTACCGGGCGAAAAATTTTATTACGATTTTAAGGTATTTTTGTTATAGTATTGATCAGAAAAATAAATGACATATGTCATATCAACAACTAAACGGCTGGACCGATTTTGTTGAAATAAGTGTGTTAATAAAAGACGTTGAACTTTTCAATCCTATTTCGATGTAATTTTGTTACGAAATATTGTGTGCTGCGGAATCTATATCGATGGTATGGCACTGAATTTAGTTTTCTGATAAAAATTGTTGATTATTATATAAAAAAAATGTCTACGCGCTGGCGCAGGACACACATTTGTGTCTGCTAGGGGTGTGACAAGAGTGCTAGCGTTGGAAATCTATGCGATATACTATTTGTAACAAAAATCGCTTTTTTTAAGCGATCTTGAAAATTAAGGTATTTTAATAATAATTTTGTATATACGGTTCGAACTAGTACATTAACGCCCGAACCCAATAGTCAATCCACAATCTCAATTTCAGACCGTGACATTAAATTGTAAGCAGTTCGTTGAGGTTCACAATCTTTCGACAGTTTATAATCTCGCGAGATAGATTACAATCTAACGGTGTTTACCATTTTACGGTGACATATCGACAGATGGCTATTACAATCCGTGGTTATTGGCGTTGTTACAACATTTTATTACTATCTCAGATGGTGGATTACGGATTGAGATAGGTTATTGGATTCGGGCGTAAGTCGATTCAAAACTGGGTGTGGTTTAGAGGGATTCATATCAAATACCCTGTAACCATCAGCGCTACTACCACTACGAACTTGGTATTGGTGCTGAAAGTTGCGGAGTTGTTAAGCTAATTAAATTAATATTTCCTAAAACACATTTCGAGTTTCAATGTAACTAGCAACTCTCGTATTATTAATTCACATTTCACGAATGAGAAAATTATTGCGCTCAAATATAAAAACCTTGTTGAAGTGTTGTTTTATTTATTCACCTATACCGACAAAATCTGTAACGACATCGAAGGGACTATGGTAGGGGAGCCCAAGAGGGGATTTCGGGATTTACTAAAGCGCGGCAGATTAATATATAGGGGGATACCTTGTACCCGTTTAAGTACCTCCACAAAATATGAGGCCCATATACAAGGCCGCCCGTGAAGGAGACAGGATCAGATTAGTAAAAAAAAAATTTACCATCAGAAATTCCTGAGCGCGTCAGATTAAGGTAGGGTGAGTTAAATATAATTTGAGAGTGACGGAAAAAAAGGGGAGGGCAACAAAGTTGTAAAAAAAACGTCATCTCGACATTCTCGAGCGTAGCTAATTTTTTTTTTATTTTGAAGGAAATAATTCAAGGATAATGAAAAATATATAATCTGACGATTTCCGCAAGCCGAAATAACAAAAATTCGTCGATAAAGTTTAATGCGTGCAGCTGCGTGATGCCTACATTTCCTTAAACCGATCGGAATCTACTAAACGGCGTTCTAAATATTTCCCTCAAAATTACATTTCCTGTGAATTTGAACCGATTCGGACCGATAGATTTTGATAAATTTTGAAAAATCTTAAAAAAATTTTTTTTTTTTTAAAGTGGTTTCTTTATCGATCAACTTCTAAAACTAATCCGCCTTTGAGCTTGAAAAACCACGTCGATCGCCAACAAGCTGGTCAAAAGCGGTTGATTCGTTCGAGAGATATCGTGAACGAAAGAAACCCGAAAAAGTGTTTTGTCGGGATTACTCCGAAATTTGTGGTTCGATCAATTAAAATTGCAAAACTGCGTCGAAAGCCGCCAACCGCGTGAAAATTGCTTGATCCATTCAAAAGTTATTGCGGTTTGAAAATTCCAAAAATAGTGTTCTATGAAACTTCTATCAGACTTTCGAGCTGGGAGAGCTCAAATGCATAGAAATGTTATTTCTTTGAACTCAGCGAGCTCAAAATATCAATTTTAAGCGCCCAGGAATGGAATTAGCGGGAAGTTGCAGGGATGGCCCTTTAGGTGAACCGTTTTTCTAATTTTTTTTGTCAGATCAGGCGAATCCCTCTAGATAATCGTCAGATTATGAGACAGTACGTTTAGAACATAAAGATGAACCACATATATCTTAATCTGACGCGCTTGAGTATTTCAAAATTGCGATTTTTTTTTGCAAATTATGAAAATGGCCGTGGGTTTGCGTCCCATCGAAATCGTCAGATTAGTGAATGAGAGCTTTTTTTTGGTGCACTTAACACTCCCTTAGAAAATCTGACGCGCTCGATAATTTTTTTTTTTTTCATTTTCAACCCTTAAATACAACCACCCGCATCATGCAAACGATCAGATTAACATACGTACATTATTAAAAATACGTAGGGCATTGATGCTATCAATATCTGACGCGCTCGAGGATGTCCATGCAACAGTTTTTTTTTACATATTTAACAATCTATAGCCGCTTCCCCCACCGATGAAAAGGTATATATCATATAACATTTTTTTCTTATTATCTAAGCTTTGCATCCCAATAGGTCTCTACGACGCTCGAGTAAATCCCCATTTAGCATCGTGGGCTCCCCTACCACTAATCATATTTGGTCATAACAGCCGATGACGTTTATTACTAGACATCGGATTATATGCACTACCAAAATGCCAAAATATGCATGTTCTAAAAAAGGGCAAATATGCACAATAAAAATGCAATTAGAATAAAAAATAAAACTAATAATTTATTACATAGAATTAATTAATAAACTTATTTATTATAATTCTTGTGACAGTAAACAATAATATATTTTTCCATGTTTTCTTGAACAAACTTGTGACGTTTGTCACTTAATATTAATTTATTGGCTGAAAATGACCTTTCTACGTCAACTGACGTTACCGGACAGAACTTACAATTTGGCGCCATTTCTGCAGAGACCTCTTCAGGCAGACTTTGTCCGGTGCCGTTGATAAACGCGTCAATTTTTTTTATCCCTTAATAACCGGGGTTTTTATACAAAACTGCATTTAATTTGCCTCGAACTTTTTGCGATAGTGAACTCGGAAGGGCATTACTCTGTTCAATATTTTTTTCTATTGTTTCCAAGGACTGGCATAGAGGAAAGTTTTTTGTTTCTAATTTCTCAATCGCATCGGGTATATTACTGAAATGTGTTGAGATAATAGCAATATTTGCCAAACACGTATACTTACCTAACTATTGAAATAAGCACTATCAATGAAAAAGTACCAAAATATGCAATAATGCTGTAAAAATAGAATCCGATGTCTATTTATTACCTAAGGGAGCGTTCAAGTATTACGTAACGAATTTTGTAGGTGTCCATTTTTTAAAACGATACGGGGTGGGGATTATTGAATTTTGCGTTATTTTTAATATTATTATCGACTTTCCACTACTTTACACCACATAATGGTAACTTTTAGGTACAAACAGGTGGTGTAGGTGGTCACGAAACGTTTTACTATTGGGTACAGAAAAACTGTACGTTCCATGGTAATAATATTAGATTCCTCATTGGACGTCGAAGAATACGAAATACAACCCGTATCCAGAACTGAGCGTTTTTAGGCAGTTTTTTGCTGCGTACCACCACTACGTGGAACCCTGTTCTATAAAAAAGGGGCGTGCGTATAAAGTACACATGTGAGAAGTGAAACTTCTTTGTAAATTAATTCTTATTATTGTAAAAGCCTCAATAGATGATTATGTTACAGTATATGATCACTGCATGTATTTGTATATCTATATTCACACTGTTTACACACTATATACGTGCTAATACTGCACAAGTGAACTAATTTAAGTAATTTGTCACTACTAAACGAATACACCATACAATAGCGTGTATGCGTGATGCGACGTTCGCTCTATCTCATTCTCTCTCTCGATCTTTCTCACTTGCTTGCTCGCTACTCTCGCTCCATGGCTATTCGCTTCATGCTACGTTCGCCCTTTCCCACTCTCTCAATCGCTCTCTCCCTTTTCGTCAAAAACGATGAACATCTTCGTTACGCTAATATTTTTACGCGAAGAAGTTTCACTTCAAAAATCTACTATAACCCATGAACCATGGGGGCTGGGGCAAATCATGGGATGAAAAGGCTAGGCCTGCTATGCGATGCATAATATTTCTGTTATATTTGTAATTAAGGCCGTCACCAGGGTGGCTAGGTGGAGGCAACTTCCTCCCTCGAGAATCGATTATATTTTAGCCGCTTCATTTGCCTTCGATACGATGCATAACAATAAATAATTCATGTATTTTGCCAAGGTGCGCAACAAATAGAATATCTATTAACTTTATTGATCTCAGCCGTTACTAAAGGCTGTTAGCCGGCCCTACCTGCCCACTAAATCAAATCAAAATCATCTAATATATAAAATTCTCGTGTCACAATGTTCGTTCCCATACTCCTCCGAAACGGCTCGATTCTTATGAAATTTTTTATGCATATTCAGTAAGTCTGAGTATCGGCTACTCTTTATCTTTTTTTTGTTTTAAAAAAAATATTATTTAGTTTTATTTCCTTATGATACAGCATACAAAAATACATACAACCCCTAATTTTCACCCCTCTACGATCAACCCATATTTTTTATTATAGTAGATAGTTTTTTATTGAACTAAAAAAATGTTTCCTGGAAATAATATACATAGCAAAACAACGTTTGTTTTGAAGGCGTAGAGAACATAGATTTACAAGTCGAATGGAAATTCGATATAGTAACAACTCTGGAACAATTTCATTCCACATGGAAGTAGGGAAAGCAATAAATGAAAAACTAGAATTTATCTATCCTTTGGATATACGCTTAGCAATTGCTACTTGATCATGAAGTAGCATTGATTGAACCGACGGTGCACGAAAATAATATAGATTACTAGCTGACCCGGCAAACGTTGTTTTGCCATGTATATTATTTCTAGGATTCTTTTTTAGTTCAATAAATTATATATTATCTACTATAATAAAAAATAGTGGTTCATCGCAGAGGGGTGAAAATTAAGGTTTAAGTATTTTTTTATGTTTAATTTTTTTTTTGGGTGTACACTGTACCCCCTTATTACTTAGGGATTTGAAAGATAGTAGCCGATTCTCAGACTTACTAAATATGCATAAAAAATTTCATAAGAATCGGTCGAGCCGTTTCGGAGGAGTATGGGAACGAACATTGTAACGCGAGAATTTGACGTGACAACATCTTATAATGTGATGGAGCCGGCTGCACGCAAGAAAAAACATGACGCATGCGGCGTTACCTCGCGTTGCGTTAAATTTGAATGTACACATTCGGAAGTACTGAAAAAACATTTCTCCGTCATCAACTAAGTGCCTGAATAATGTCCAATATTAACACTGATATTTGTACGAGAATGAACCGATGCCTTACGAGTGTATTAAAAAGATTTCTGCCGTGTCACATACGGGCATCATACGGATTAAATACGGGTTACATACGGGTTGTAAACGGGTTCAGAACGCTGTCGGCCCGCTTCAGTGGGCGAAATAGAGCGTACCGGATTGCTTTCCGTGCTGGATACGTTCCTAGCACGGTCATGGTATGCTACGGGATAGTGGGCAGACACCTTTAGGCTTTCAAGCCTAAAGGTGTCTAACTTCAGTGCAAGCGAGAACGAGGAACGAGTGACAAAGAGGCACAATAGGCCTCCGCGTTCGTTCGTTAAAAAATTGACATAACTGTATGTATGCGTACAAATAAAAGTAGTTTGATCAATTCAATTGTGATTTCCATTTACCTCCTCTATATCTATAAAAAATATCTATCAAACAAAAAAAATTTAAATTTTCTTTTGAAAATGCAATCATCCCATCAGTATTTTCTTATGACGTTGTCACGTTCAACTATCGTCAGTAAACCGACTTTACAGACAACCAATTTTTATATATCAGATTAACAAAAGCAAATTTAATAACACAAAGTGAAGTTGATCTCTTGAAGACGGGCTTTGGTATGAAAAGCTACTTGTGTGGACACATTTGCCCCGTCTCACCTTCAGACAAGCAAAAAAGGGGGCGGCCGTAGAGCAGGCCAAAAATAAACGCCTCAAATATAAGTCTTTCCTTCAACTTGGATTTTGTTCTCTTTGTCTTGGGCCGTGGGGTTCAAGTGCACAGCTAATTAAAGATTTAAGTTAGCCCCTGGTAGATAGTCCCAGTGATCCCAGAGTTGGTGCTTTCCTCAACGAATAAGTATCGCAATACAGCGAGGAAATTCCAGCGTAAGAGGTACACTGCCACAAGGATCAAACTTTTTAAACTTGTTTAAATTTTCTGTTTATTATATTTTATTATTACTATGCAGGTTAAGAAAATAGTACTGTTTATTTGATTGTTATGTTTAGGTTTTATTTAAATAAATAAAATATAATAAATATAAAAACCAGTATTTTAAATTGTAAGACAGAATACAGATTAGTTTTAACTGAATACAAATCATTCCAAAGACGATGTTATGAATTCATCGTATTTTTTTAGACGTGTAAACTAATCTTCTTTCTTACAATAAAGTTCAGAAAGTGTCTTTATGGTAGGGGAGCCCAAGAGGGGATTTCGGGATTTACTAAAGCGCGGCAGATTAATATATAGGGGGATACCTTGTACCCGGTTAAGTACCTCCACAAAATATGAGGCCCATATATAAGGCCGCCCGTGAAGGAGACAGGATCAGATTAGTAAAAAAAAATTGACCATCAGAAATTCCCGAGCGCGTCAGATTAAGGTAGGGTGAGTTAATTACATCCTAAAAAGTGTATATTCCACTAATCTGACAATTTGAGAGTGACGGAAAAAAAGGGGAGTGCAACAAAGTTGTAAAAAAAAACGTCATCTCGAGATTCTCGAGCGTAGCTAATTTTTTTTTATTTCGAAGGAAATAATTCAAGAATAATGAAAAATATATAATCTGACGATTTCCACAAGCCGAAATAACAAAAACTCGTCGATAAAGTTAAATGCGTGCAGCTGCGTGATGGCTACATTTCCTTAAACCGATCGGAATCTACTAAACGCCGTTCTAAATATTTCCCTCAAAATTTCATTTCCTGTGAATTTGAACCGATTCGGACCGATAGATTTTGAGAAATTTTGAAAAATCTTAAAAAAAAAAGAATTTTTTTTTTGTAAAGTGGTTTCTTTATCGATGAACTTCAAAAAACTAATCCGCCTTTGAGCTTGAAAAACTACGTCGATGGCCACCAAGCTGGTCAAAAGCGGTTGATTCGTTCGAGAGATATCGTGAACGAAAGAAACTTATTTATTCGGATTACTCCGAAATTTGTGGTTCGGTCAATTGAAATTCGACGCAATTTATCATCCTCAAAATTACTTATGAGGATGATAAAATTGCGTCGAATGCCGCCAACCGCGTGAAAATTGCTTGATCCATTCAAAAGTTATTGCGGTTTGAAAATTCCAAAAATAGTGTTCTATGAAACTTCTATCAGACTTTCGAGCTGGGAGAGCTCAAATGCATAGAAATGTTATTTCTTTGAACTCAGCGAGCTCAAAATATCAATTTTAAGCGCCCAGGAATGGAATTAGCGGGAAGTTGCAGGGATGGCCCTTTAGGTGAACCTTTTTTCTAAATTTTTTTTGTCAGATCAGGCGAATCCCTCTAGATAATCGTCAGATTATGAGACAGTACGTTTAGAACATAAAGATGAACCACATATATCTTAATCTGACGCGCTTGAGTATTTCAAAATTGCGATTTTTTTTTTGCAAATTATGAAAATGGCCGTGGGTTTGCGTCCCATCGAAATCGTCAGATTAGTGAATAAGAGCTTTATTTTGGTGCACTTAACACTCCCTTAGAAAATCTGACGCGCTCGATAATTTTTATTTTTTTTTCATTTTCAACCCTTAAATACAACCACCCGCATCATGCAAACGATCAGATTAACATACGTACATTATTAAAAATACGTAGAGCATTGATGCTATCAATATCTGACGCGCTCGAGGATGTCCATGCAACAGTTTTTTTTTACATATTTAACAATCTATAGCCGCTTCCCCCACCGATGAAAAGGTATATATCATATAACATTTTTTTCTTCTTATTATCTAAGCTTTGCATCCCAATAGGTCTCTACGACGCTCGAGTAAATCCCCATTTAGCATCGTGGGCTCCCCTACCATTCAGTGGCGTAGCTACCAAGGGGCTAGGCGGGGCAGTGCCCCGGGGCCCTCAAGCTCAGAGGGCCCTCGGATCCTCACCAGAAATCTCGATCATTCTGAACTTTTGGAAATTCGTCCCATTTTCAAAATAAATGTGACAGGTTCAAGTTTAGATTCAAGTTAAGATTTTTTTTGAGAACGGTTAAAAAATTCATGCTGTATCAGGAGTAAGTACTTAAGCTAAATTCAATAAACTTTTTTGTACTGGTCAATATAGTGGTTCAATTTTATTTGATTTTACCACTCATATTGATGTCCGTAAAAGTCAATAAATCGTGTCAAATCTAAAGATTTCGGCTACAGCTCATTGTATAAGTTATAACGCGAATTAGATAGCAATTGAATCTAAACCGCATCAAGCCTGGATTTAAGCGAAGTCATTGATACTTTTGCGAAAACTTAAGCTAGGAAAAAATTGTAAATATAATTGTTATTTAGTCAGTTGGTAGGCCCGACCTTTATATAATAAACCCTTGAATCTTCTGTATTTCATTTTATTGCCCTGCACACAAAAAAGCGCTTAAGTAGCTTAGCATTTTTAAAGTAGGTATTTGATATTTTTATTTGATAAAACCTAATTAGTTTACATAGCAGTGGGCCCCCATTTTTTAATTTGCCCCAGGGCCCTTGGTCACCTAGCTACGCCACTGCTACCATTATATGATATGATATGATATGATAACAATCTAGCCTATACAATAATTATGGCTAATTTATTTATTTATAAGTTCTACAACAAACTCAAAATAACTTTATTAATATAGGCAAACAAGTACACTTATGCAGCTAGGTGAGGGGTACCGGGTTCAATGCCCGGTTCGAGGGCAAGTTTTAATTTAATTTAAATTTGTTCTCGGCCTTTGGGAGGGTTGTGCGGTACCGGGCGAGTGCCTAAACCGTACATGGAGGACACGGTCGAATTTCTAAAGACAAGCACGAATTATAAGAAATCCTATACTTGACGATGGCTAATGCGCAAATCGTGCTAGAGCCATTAAAAAAAAATCACTTATGAACGTCAACAGAAAAGATGTTAATTGATTCTAAATTTACATTTACTACCACTTCGCAAGTCAAGGGCGTAGAATGTATTTGGTGATAATTGATTTCCCTTGGGAGTTTGTTGTAAAAACGAATACAATTTCCATATAAGGAGTGGTGTATCTTCTGGAACCTGGTTGGTCGTACGCTTAGATTTAGCAGCTGGTTCTACATAGTGGTAGCAAACAGCGCTTTAAACATATAGATGCGGTCCTTAGGGCCTTAACACACTGGCGATTAGCGAGCGATTTTAAAGCGACGAGAGCTCGCGGCGTACCTTCCGCGTTTCGTTCACTCAGTAGCAAAATGAATTCTGACGAGGAAACAATACTGCTTTGTTATATTGTCTTTTTGTTTGATCCCATGTAACAGGATGATTTTGAATAATAATTATAAATAACTCAATATTACAATTATTTTCCAACGACGCCATTAGGGAGCGTTCAAGTATTACGTAACGCAATTTTTGGAGATTATTGCCCCCCCCCCCCCCATGTAACTCGCCGTAAAGTTTTTCAGTACCCAAGTATAGTGAAACGTTTAGTGACCACCTAGTGACTCTTTAGTTACTATTATGTGGTGTAAGTCGAAAAAAATATTAACAATAACGCGTAATTTAATCCCCGCCCCGCATCGTAACTTTTTACAAAAGTAACCCCCCCCCCCTCCCAAAATTCGTTACGTAATACTTGAACGCTCCCTTATTTGATCTCGCTCGAACTCGCGTCTTTGATACGACTGACTGACTGAGGTGGGGCTGGGTGGGCGAGTGTTCAAAATGGCGTGCACGCTGCGCAATCGCGCCGCTTTCAAATCGCTCGCAAATCGCCAGTGTGTTAAGGGCCTTAGGCAATGGATAAGGAGGAATGTGAACGCACGTACATATTATACGTAATAATATGTAGGTCCTTTCATGGCCTAAGCTTCTCTGAAGCTTTCATAGCGGTACCGATCCCCATTTCAGTATGTTAAAGAATACCGACGCTATTTGAATACCTTTTGCCTCAGATTTCTGTGTCGTGATGATTTATTTAGCTACTACTCATATATATCAATTGTATTTCAATTAACCTTTGTATTAGCTTTTACATTTTTATTTAAACATATTTTTATTTGTTCTTTAGATTTTACTTTATTTTATTTTAGTTATAGTTACATGGTATTTTGAGGCTTGTTAGCGATAAGGCCGCCCGTTGCCTTATAACTTTTGTAATCTGCCTTTTTATTTTTGAAGTTATACTTCTTTAGGCGCGATATGAAAAATTGATGAGAGTGAAATTTTACGATGCGCGCGCACCGTGACACAAAATTAACAGAATGAAGTTGCCCACGGAAGATGCTACGATATTGGACATAAATTAAAAGCAACATTAGAATAATATAATTTATGTTACACTTAATGTAAGAGAATAATAATAAATATTTATTTATTTAATTTTTCAAATGTAAACTGAACTTTATTTACTATAGTGACTCCTTTTCCAGTCTTTAATTATTTAATTGTAATTAATTATTGACATGCAATCAAAAACTATTTTTAATAATGCCTAAGAAGTATAACTTCTTACGCGCGTACATAAGTACACGCACCCTTTTCTTTATGTGTATGTTTCCTCAAGATGGTTTCCTTTACAAGCCAGTGCTAAATGCGCACACAGAAAGTCCATTGGTATAGTCCTTTTCATGAAAGAAGTCCCCCAGACGCGGCGCTGCAATCGCATGCCGTAATGTTGCCATTTATGAGTAAAAAATTTACCTATTTTATTTACATTTAGCAGATGTAATTTATCAAATATTATTTTCTGCATACTTCGATGAAACAATATTTCTGTTATGTAAAAAGTATATTTTTATTTACTTTTATTAGCGGTGTTCTACCTAGTTACAGGGAAAAGATGAGAAAATAGGGTAAAGAAAAGCAATACAATTTTTTATTCAGAGTTTTATTGCATAATTGTTGGGTTAAAATTTTTTTCGAAGTACACGCCGCTGTTGTTACTATACCTTCGTTTGTAATTCTTGTTATAGTTTTCTCTGACACACCTGCAATTAAATTATGAACAATTAAAAATAATAATAATACAGTTATTATTATTAGTTTATATGCTTATGTAATATGTAATATATGTTTTAATTTCAGTTACCTAGTTTCATCACGTTAAGTATTTGTTAAATTTTGTCGCAAAAACGAATTTATATCATAAAAGTCCCATCAATACAGCAAAAAATTATTAAATGGCAACTCTAAAAAGTACCTGTTATGGCGGCAACTCTCTTCCGAACATTGTTTAGTGGTATTAAAACACCTTGATTCTTATGTTCCGCTTCACAGAACTCTTTCACCTTTAATATCATTTCTCGAGCCGAACTTTTTACAACTTTTGGCATTGTAATCAATCTTGAAAATGCACTAAGCTAGTTAAAAATTCACAAAAATCTACCACAACAAACGAACTTGATAACATCGACGAATGACAACATTGCCGACCTGTCAAATTTAGTTCCAAAAATCGCCGCGGGACTTCTTTCATGAAAAGCACTATACACGAGTAATTAAACGAAGAAAACAATTTATTTCGATAGATTAAATTAAGGTAACCACAGGTACATAGCAGAGAGTGTCACAGTACAGATAGAGGCGGGTTTTGCCAAAGGCACACACTAACGCCCGAACCCAATAATTAATCCACAATCTCAGATTGTTTTCATCAGACCGTGACAGTCGATCGATGTCCTATCTGCATCCCAATAACCAAACCCTACGAAGACAATCCAGTTTTGGCGACGGATAAAATGCTCTTTGTCGTTCCATTTGACCGAGTTTACACTCATATTTGATAATCAATGTAAACCAAATAATAGATAGCTTGTATCGACAGATGGCTATTTCAATCCGTCGATCGGTTATTGGCACACTTGTTACCACATTAAGATTACTATCTCAGTTGGTCAAAAATGGATTAAGATAGGTTATTGGGTTCGGGCGGTAGAAATTAAGATGATAGAAATATATATGAAGTTAAAGGCTTTTATTATTATTAATCGCGTACAAAAAGTTAACACGTAGTTTTATTGGTTTAAAAGTAGCCTTGACATTTCCGTACAGTATAAAAAACATTTGACTATTCAAGATCACTTCTTACGTCAATCACAGTATTTTTTTAAATTTTATATAATTTTAATAAAATCACTTATTTTTACTCGATATTGTAACTGTTATTGGCCATTCATAATGTCATAATTAAACCTTTCAGTTGATTCATATTTATAAACAAACTGTCGAACAGAAATTAAATTTTCGTCACGCATAAATGAAAGTTCGGAATTCATAAATCGTAGAAGTGACGGATCTGACAAATAGTAAACTTTACAGGGCAGCATTTCAACATAAGATAATCATGTTAGTTTTTGTCATAACTATTTTAATTCATATTCTGTTATTATGAAAATTGGCATATAACAAAAGGGTTTGTTTTGAAACAAAATAAAAATAATAACATTAAATTACACAGTTTTCTAGAAAAATCACATGTTTCTATCAAATCCGTCACTTTACCGACTGATTAATTTGAAATTTAAAACACATGGATTTTTTTTATGTAGCCGTGATATTTAGTCAATGTAGTCTCCAAATATGATAAAAAGTGGATTTTGGATTTTTTTCAAATCCGACATTGTTCTACGATCATGACGAAATGTTTTAAACGACACTTATTCACGCTTAACGTTTCTAGACCCTTGGGCTAAGTTGGACTTCCATACGTCAAATCTAATACATTTTTGTATGTGTTTCGAAGCCTCAAAACACTGCCAAGGAGTCTCTGGATGGCTGTTACCAAATAGTTCATGTATAAACAATGTTTTTGTTGCTACAGTAGTAGAAACGTTTATTGAGTGTTGTAGTAAACTCAAACTCAAAATAACTTTATTAACTAACTCAAACTCATAATAATTTTATTAACTAACTCAAACTCAAAATAACTTTATTAACTAACTCAAACTCATAATAATTTTATTAACTAACTCAAACTCAAAATAACTTTTATAACTAACTCAAAATAACTTTTTTAACTAACTCAAACTCAAAATAACTTTATTAACTAACTCAAACTCAAAATTACTTTATTAACTAACTCAAACTCATAATAACTTTTTTAACTAACTCAAACTCATAATAACTTTATTAACTAACTCAAACTCATAATAACTTTATTAACTAACTCAAACTCAAAATAACTTTATTAACTAACGCAAACTCATAATAACTTTATTAACTAACTCAAACTCAAAATAACTTAATTAACTAACTCAAACTCAAAATTACTTTATTAACTAACTCAAACTCATAATAACTTTTTTAACTAACTCAAACTCATAATAACTTATTAACTAACTCAAACTCATAATAACTTTATTAACTAACTCAAACTCAAAATTACTTTATTAACTAACTCAAACTCAAAATTACTTTATTAACTAACTCAAACTCAAAATAACTTTATTAACTAACTCAAACTCAAAATAACTTTATTAACAAACTCAAAATAACTTTATTAACTAACTTAAAATAACTTTTTTAACTAACTCAAACTCAAAATAACTTAATTAACTAACTCAAACTCAAAATTACTTTATTAACTAACTCAAACTCAAAATAACTTTATTAACTAACTCAAACTCAAAATAACTTTATTAACTAACTCAAACTTAAAATAACTTTATTCATATATGTAGGTACCAAGTAGACTTATGAACGTCAACAGAAGAGATGTTAAACTGATTCTAAATTTACATTTACTACCAGTTCTCAAATCAAGGGCGTAGAACGGACGAAGAACTGGCAATAAACTCACCGCCACTCTTTAATCGCCAAGTTTTTTGTTTTACACAAGGTTTGTAAGGAGCTGCAACCATTACACCATGTTCCACATGACATATTAAGTAATAAATAATATTAAATTAAAAACAAAGATTTGTCCTCTATCAGCAGGAGGCATGGTGAAATAGGAGCACGCACTAACATTGCCCCCAGATAACCGTTTATATATTGGTATGCTCTTTGAAGGACCCTAAGTCGAATTGGTTCGGAAATACTTCAGTGGGCAGCTGGTTCCACCTTCGTACGTACTTTCGGCTTCATTTGGAATAATAATTTATTGACTCATAAATATCGAATATAATAACAAAAAACGTGAATGACGCAAATCGAAAGTCTAGTATTTTCAGGGACATTTTTTATTACGATTACCAAAAACTGTTATTGCAATTTCCATCTTCCGGCTTCGAACGGCATTTATAATAATATTTTGGTTGCAGTGATGAAATAAAAAAAAAGAAATTTTGTTTGTTCATTACAATATTGTTAATATATTTACGGTTATATTTATAACTAGTAGACTCGGCCAAGCGTTGCTGTGGCTAAGATTTTTGTTATATTACATAGTAGTAACCTATTCAAGAGAAACGGCAGGAGAACACCAATCCACCATGCTTTTTTGGTGGTTATGTCATTAAATTGTAGCTTATGTGAAACGTTGGTATTTATTTTGATAAGGATCCTGAAAAATTTTAATACATCATTTTGTTCTATCATTAATTACGCACGCGATTGAAGGAAGTTTTTTGTTTATTTTTTTACACCTTGGGTTAGATTATTCAAGTTTTAGTAAGAATCCCTAATTTTTTTGAAAATGAAACATAGCCTATGTCACTCGGGAATAGTGTAGCTTGCCATCGGTGAAAGAATTTTTGAAATCGGTCCAGTAGTTTCGGACTCTATTCATTTCAAACAAACATAAAATCAAATCTTTCCTCTTTATAATATTAGTATAGACTAGCTGGCCTGGCGAACGTCGTACCGCCTAACAGTCGATTCTTTTTTTTAATTTTTATTCTGCTATTCGGGACATCGGTCTAGCTAGTAAGATAAAAAAAAGAAAGTTGATAAGACAACAAATATATTATGTCAAAAAATAAAAATTTACCTTCCCGGAACCCCTCCACTAACACTTGAACTTTATGATATGGTATTAAAGTTCAAATTGACTTTTAAGTATTATTACGAATATTTTGTATGGGAATATAGAAAAGTGTTGTTTTTAGACTTTTTCACTCAATTTTGACGTGACAACGTCTTATAATTCGATGGAGCCGGCTGCACGCACGAAAAAACATGACTCATGCGGCGTTACCTCGCTCTGAGGCGTTACATTTAAGGCTTGATGTGCAAAATTGACATAATTGTATTATGCGTACAAATAAATGTAACTTGATCAATTCAATTGCGATTTCCATTTACCTCCTTCTCTATATTCATACAAAATATCTATCAAACAAATAAAATTAAAATTTTATTTTGAAAAATGCAACCATTTCCATCAGTATTTTCTTATGACGTTGTCACGTTCAACTATCGTCAGTAAACCGACTTTACAGACAACCGATTTTTTTTAATTTTTCTCTCCGTAAGAACCATCCTACTTCAAGGAATATTATAAAAAAAGAATCGGCCAAATTGGTCCAGGTGTTGTTGAGTTATGCGCTTACCAACACATTTTGCGATTCATTTTTATACTATAGATTTAATGAAACAGAAGGTGCAGATAAAATGGGTTGATTTGGAGGAGACCTTTGCCAAAAAAGGGCACACAGATACCTAAAAGATTGAAATAGAAACGTGTTTAAATGTATTTTTTTTATGTAATAGGAGACAAACGGGCTGAAGGCTCACCCGTTGTTAAGTGATACCACCGCCGGACACACATTGCCAGAACGCTCGCAAGTACGCTGCCGGCCTCAAGATTTGGGACGCTCTTTTCTTGCAGGACCCTAATTCGAAGTGGTTTGGAAATACTTCAGCTGGTGGCATAGTGGTATCTGAATTAAAATAAAATTTTCTTATTTGGTGATTACGTCAACATATTATTAGTTTTTTACACATATTACCCACACATTGTCTATGCTTGAAAACGAAATGCATTATACAAAAAATCAAGAGTCAAGTCAAGAGGAGGGGGGGGAGATAACTTGCAGTAAATATCATACTATTTAATCATCTTCTAGAAGTTATTTAGTGCCGTGTAATGCTTTCAAGGAAAAGGTGCCTTCAATGGGCGATTATTTAGACCATAAGTTTGACAACAATTATAAAAAACTTAACTATTCTTATGACATTGTGTTAATGTCATATATATGTCACCGTAAAATTGTAAAAACCGTTAGATTGTAATCTATCTCGCGAGATTGTAAACTGTCGAAAGATTGTCAACTCAACATACTGCTTGCAATTTAACGTATTATTATTCGGTAGTTATATGAAATTGTTGGGAAGTAAAATTAATCTGTAATTGACCAAAGAAGTTTGAATGATAACTAAGTTAGTGTAGTACAATCTACCGAATACTGATAACCGATAACCGATAGATTACAATCTAACGGTTTTTACAATTTTACGGTGACATATATATAGGATTCGAAAATTTATGACATATTTTGCATGCCTATTTTATATGGATTGTGCGTTAATCGAACTAAATGTACTTTGCAAATAAACGATTTATTTATTTATTAATAAAATATTAAATACATTTAACTAAGTCATACTAATAATAAATAAAGAAAACTAATCCTATCTTGAGCAATCGTGACTTGTGTAATTTGTTGCCATTCATGAATCCGTGAGATTAGCTATTTAGGTTTTAGTTTGGCGCATAAGGGTAAAATTTCGCTGAGAAAGGGCGAACGTCCCATCGCGCACAGTGCCACAGAGCAAGAGGTGGGAGAGAGCTATAGTGAGAAAGATTGAGAGAGAGAGTAAGCAAATGAGAAAGAATACACGCTATTGGTTGATGTATTCGTTTAGTAGTTACATTTAGATGGCAATTCTGTCGCATAACGTCTTGTGCAGTAAACGCAGATTATTTATATATTAATTATATTATCATTAGCACGTATACAGTGTGAATATAGATATACAAATACATGGAGTGATCATATACTGGTACATGATCATCTATTTTTTTATATTTTTTATTTATACATTCTAAAAAAATAAAAGAAAATATGATATCATAAATTTAACACGCATACACATCAATTACATTAAACTCAAACTCAAACTCAAAATATCTTTATTCAAGTGGGTAACCAAGTACACTTTTGAATCGTCAAGTTAAATTAATCGTAAATTTACATGTACTACTAGTTCGCAAGTCAAGGGCGTAGAGCGGGTAAGAAGAACTGGCAAGAAACTTTCCGCCACTCTTTTTAATCGCCAAGTATTGTCATACAAATTGTTTGAACTGGAGCAATTCAATCCCAAGGATTAGGATCATTTAAGTAGACCTCAAATTTATAAAAAGCTTTGTTGATTAATTTTCGTTTAACGAGGGCTTTGAATTTATTTATTAGAACATATCAAAGGAAAAAATTAAACAAACAACCACAAAATTAAAATTAAATAAAACAAAACAAAATAATAATAATGACTAAAAAATAAAAATAACAGTAATAAACAAAACTTAAACCACATTAAGAACCTGCAATACAAAGTTACGGTAAGTTGGTAGACTGTTGTTTAAACACATCAATATTTTCATCAATGTTAGTTATTAAGCTAACTGGACCATTACAATTAGCAGATTAGAACGAAAGGAAAATGTTGTAAGAAGATTAGTCTGAATCAAGTTAAATATTTTATATAAATTAACTAGATTAATGAATTCACTTCGGAGTTTTAGAGTTAACTTAAAATAGTTCAAACGAGCGTTGTACGTTTGCAATACACCACGCAAGTGTAAACGATTGCAAAGCTTTCTAAGGAAACTTTTTTGAACTGTTTTAATAGTATTTACGTGCATTTTGTAATGAGGTGACAGTAGCATACATCCGTAGTATTTTGGAGTATGCTATTGGGGCTTTTACCTTAGTAATAATTAATTTACAAAGAAGTTTCACTTCTGACATGTGTACTTTGTACGCACGCACTTTTTTTATTACTATGGATCCGAAGATGATGTCTATTCAATAGCAACCGAGGTGGTGTTTTGGGTACTGGATTAATGATAATTCAATGAATCAATGGGGAAAGTTTTGAGGTACGAAAGAAACTGGTAAGTATGTCGTAATTAATTTTTTTATGTTCGCTGTTTTATTACTCAATATAAAAACAAAACAAGTATGGCGCAACTGATCGGAATAATTAAGACTAAAAATAAAAATCTATATTTATATTGCGACAACGGTATAGTCCAAAAAAAGCCTCGTGACTTACTTTCTGTAAGGCGTTTTATACACGAGCGTGTTTAGGAAATACATCTCGCATACAGTCAACCGCTTCGCCGTATTCTGTGCATCTACTAAAGATGACCGATCAAGTTTGGGACCACAGCCGAGAAACCCCGATTAGCCAGTAGATTAAACTCTATAGACTTTCCTCCAACTTCGATTTTGTTCTCTTTGGAGACTCACAGGCGCTAATTAAAGATTTAAGTTGGAACCTAGTAGATAGTACCGGTGACCCCAGAGCTGGTGCTTTCCTCAACGAATAAGTATCGCAATACAGCGAGGAAATGCCAGCATTATAGCTGCCACAGGGACCAAACTTTTTAAATTTGTTTTTATTTTCTATAGAAATAAGTTCAAGAGAAAAAGAGTTAAGTTCGATGGCGATTGTTGTATATGTTCAGATACTATAATGAAACACTTTGTTTGAAAGCTGGTCCAATAATCGACAATATCGTAAACGAGAATTTACGAGTGTGGGAAAAACTAAAGGGCTCAAATTGGCTTCAAGTGTGCGATAATTGCTAACATTTGGTTTGCGCTTCTAATTAATAACTAAAATATATATATGTAACTAAACTAATGTTAGGTTTCATAACTCCCAGCTGAATGTATTTTAAAATATTTTTGAAAAAATTCCTTGCTGGAGGGAATTGTTAAAATAGAGAAGTTTTGATATTTACAGAGTATAGATAATAATCAATAGCGCTTACAACATATTGATATTGCATCTGTCTATGATAATTTTCTGTCAAAGACAATACAGGGTCTGTGTGATCTCTGCAGGATTTTGGCGCGTTAAAGACGTTCGTCTATAAAATCCTTAAGTTATTTTAAGAACCACTTAAACTTACTTGTGTACCCTGTTATCAATTGCATCAATGTGTGTATGGCGACGAAATTAAACCAATTAAAGAATTATTTATAACAAATTAGGGTAATAAGGAATTCATAATGGACCTTCACTTTCAATTGGTAAAAATTATTGGCGCTGCTCCACGGTCCACCTGAAAAAGAATTATAATACAAACAAGACTAAACTCATTATTTTGTAACTACTAACCATAAATATAAAACAAAAACTTTTTGTATAAAATCCTTATTTTAAATATGGAATCCGTTGTTTCGATTTCCCGCCAATTTTTTGTTTATATCAAATCAATCGTAATACCATAGATACTGTTAGACAAAAGTGTTTTTGTTTTAAAATCTTGTTTTGAATTTGGAACGTGTTATGTTAAATTTTTTTTATTAAATCCATTTATAAGATTTATGTAGGCGATTTGAATTTGGAATGCCATTGTTTTTTTAAAGATTTTATTCATTGTTAGTATGTTTCAATGACTAAAGAAATTGATTGTTGTTACAAACTGGCCGTCAAAATAATCGCGCGAACAAATTAAAAAAAAATATATTTGATTATTTTTCCGACCCTAATGTCGGCCAATAGAATTGCACCATTCGACGTCACGTGGTACAACCTACATGGTATTATACTGAAAATTTTTTGTGAAAATTTTCTCTGGTCGTTGCTTCAAGAAAAGTATTAAGTAGTTGTTTTATTCATTATGAAATTCTTATTTGTTAACTGTACATTTCGTCTCATGGTGCAATTCTATTGGCCGACATTTGGGTCGGAAAAATAATCCCCCGAATACCACTCGAGCTTCAAAATTATCTGGTATTTCCCTCAAGGTTCGTTGCAAACAAATATAGTCGTCATGACGACTATATTAATTGTTTGCAACGAACCTATCGGGAAATACCCGATAATTTTGAAGCTCTTGTGGTATTACATATGAAAAAACGCGCGAAATCTCTTGTTTTTGTTTATTCAAAGATATAATAAAACGTGGGACTAGACGATAAACAGCCTATATTATAATAAAAGTAATAAGCCATAATAAAAGTAAATAACGCCTATAGAATAGACGCAGATATGTTTTATTTTATTGTTTTTTCATATCACACAGACTATAGAACAAAGTTAAAAGTCTTGAGCAGCTGGTATTAGTTATTTTTATCTTGCTTATAAGATCTATTTTATATTTTCTATACAAGTACTAGTAGTAAATAAGAATATATTATATTACTAGCTTAAGCCTGCAGTATTGCCCGCGTGGATATCGCCTCCTCAACGATATTTCAGACAATTTACATAAAACCATAATGAAATAACCTGTGGAATGAAAGGTGGGATTTGAGGTCGCTGCAGTTTGTTGACAACACTGTTACGTCATTAAAGTTTGACTTCATTGAAGGTCGTGTCGCTGTGTCTGCTTGAGATATAGCTTCCCTTAACGCAGCTGTTAAGGGGAGACCCGATAGGACCCTGACTTGGTCACGGGTTAGCGATCCCCGCAGCCTTTTGCTTTTCACGTTGTCGACGACAACGAGCTTGGCCTGGTTATCTGGTTCGCGAAGGCGATATGATCAAAGTAAGAATAGTAAGTTATGTTAATAAATTAGGGTTTAATAATAAAAGATTTATAGAGTATATTTTTTTATAAAACGAAATTCTTACAAAAAAAGTGCGTGCGTACACAAGTGAAACTTCTTTGGCAAACTAATTTTTACGTCTTGTTCATATTTATACAAATCTTAAACTTTAGATTTCCAAGACTTAGAGGGAGGGAAAATGGAAGATATGTTAGGAATTTAATTGTCATTAAAATATTAAGTGTCGAAAATTAATACAAATATTAATTTTTTTTTTTAAATTTTTTTCTTCGATATTAAAAACAAGTGGCATTTTAATTTACAATTCGTCATTTGAGATTTCAATAAATATACAATATTTCATAAATTCTCTTGACGAAATTTTAATTAAAAAAAAAGGGAAGTAAAAATTTACCCTCATGCGCCGCCTAAAGAAGTTTCACTTCAAAAATCTTTTTGAATATTTTTCTTTCATATAAGTAGAACAGGGGGCAAACGCGCAGTAGGATCACCTAATTGTTAAGTGATACTTCGATGCCAGGAATAAATAATAATAGCAAATAAATTTACACGGCAAGGTTGCTAAAATGACTCGGCGAAAGGTCTCAACATTGCTGAAAATTTCCATCGCGTCATTGTTCATCACAGATTCACAGTGTTATTGTAAATCCGAAACAATATCTATCACTCACAATGCACACACCCTAGACGTAAAATGTCGGTATCGGTTTATCGATAATGCATAAATTACAGAGTATTGTATAAATTTAAATTCATATTTAATATGCGTCATCCATTTCAATAAATTAACACAGGTATTAATAGCGTTTTATAAAAATCAAGAATTTGCTTTAGTTTGACGCTTCGACCGCTACATCAAATACGCTTTTACATTTTTCATATAAAATACAGTTTTGTTTTTTATTATAACAGATTATTCGAAATATAGTCTATGAAATTCATGTTTTATTTAATAATATATAGATACTTATTCCCTAACACGTGTCTATGGTTATGTTACTGTTTATAGATGCTATCTATAAATTCATTACCAATTCTGTAAAATCTATTTTGGCGGAAGCCGACCTCATATCATATTTTGGTTCTATCCATGTGTTCACACACACATACAAACGCTACAAATAAAATTCAACCCTTTGCTTAACCCATAAAGTTCATTTTACCATATTTAATGAAATCAAATTTTATAGACATTCGAAATTCAAAACGGTCCACACACGCGCCGCTTGATCGATTTTCGAAATGGCGTTCAAGGAAATACCCCGTTCCCCTCACCCTTGGCCTTTTTATTTTTTCTAGACGGCCAGCGTCTTCGCCTCTGCCAGACGGCTGTAAAAAGTTTCTAAGCTATACCTTAGTATGCAATGTTTATTCATTAATAACTGTAAACTATTCATAATATTTTTATTAACATAAAATACGCTCATTTGACTACTAATTAAGAAAAAAGTTACTTAAAATTCGGAACAAATACAGAAATTACGCACCTGTTTTATAGTCAATCCTCAACAGTCTCTAATACTTTTAATTGACTGACTTAATACATTAATTACGCATTCACATTTCTTCATGTCAACTGTATTTATTGTTTCCAGCTCCAACTAAAAAGTTATATTTAATATATCAATCTGTATATTTGAACGCCGCGATAAGTACCGCTAGCAGCTAGGTGAGGGGTACCGGGTTCGATTCCCGGTTCGAGGGCAAGTTTTAATTTAATTTAAATTGGTTCTCGGCCTTTGGGAGGATTTTGCGGTACCGGGCGAGTGCTTAAACCGTACATGGAGGACACGGTCGAATTTCTAAAGACAAGCACGTATTATAAAAAATCCTATACTTGACGCTGGCTAATGCACAAATCGTGCCAGAGCAATTTAAAAAAAAAAAAAGTACCGCTAATTTGTTTACGAATACAAGACAAAATCTTGTTTATTCAGAAATATTCTTAATAGGCTGTAGTTAAAACATAATACAATCGCCTTGAACCGTTAGTGAGAACTGGGTCCCATGATTTTCTCATCTTTCTCTATTATTTGAATTAGATGTAACATACCAAGCCTGCAAGGCAAAATAGCTATCCTAATGAAACGCAGTTTTTGTGACCTCTTCAACAATAGTTATAGAAGGAAGATGGACTGTTCCTCCAGCCTTAAACTGGATCCTGGACCAGTCTAACTACTGACTGGACAGTTTCTAGTGGTTATTGCTGCACACTCCCAACGGGTTGTGTTTTCATGTATGCTGCTGATACAGAGCGGTACGGGGGCGGGCTCTATAGGGGTGGGGGCTACAGCGCCCAATAAGACATGGGCTCTACTCGCTGCGCGCAGCCAACATAGGGGTCATGTCCAGGGTGTCAATCCGGTGGTGAGGGGCCAAGGAGTTCTCGACTTGTACCTGGTCATAGTCCGTGGTAGCGGGCAGACTCGCGGCTCGCGGTCTAACCCCGCCGGGTGAAGCCGAAGAAGAGAGCGGTGGAAGCCGCGGTTCCTGGCTCCTGCACTGGTATCATCGGTGCCAGCACAGAAGAGCGTGTAAAGATGTTGAGACTTTGAGAGGCGTCCGCTTGATCAAACATCCTCTTCACGAGTCTTGCGACGAACTCATCTAAGGACTCCATCGAGAAGTTGTAGGTATATATGCTTAGTTGGAAATACAACGATAGCGCGTTTTAACGTGTGACGTCATCGTAGTGATTGTAAGCGCCAATTTATGTCGCTTGATTGTGATTGATATCAATAGAAACTTTATTAAACAGCAAAGTTAGGGAAAAGGTTTAAGTAGAGGCTAAGTTGAACTCCTATACGTCAAGTATTAGATTTTGACATACGGCAGTCATAGGTTCTGCTAACACTTCAATTTTTAATAGACCAGGAAAAAGGGCAGGACCGCCTGATGTGTCTGTCCATAGACACTTAGACAATGCCAGACTTCGATAAAGACAATCTTCGTTGGTCATGTCATCCGCTTTGACATCTAGAAGCACGCTGGAGTTCCACCCCTTCGTAGTTGACATCCCCAGATGTTCTGGACAATTTGGGTCACAGCAAAGCAGTGGAACCCCTTGTCCTCTCCATCATCCCGAGACAGTATAGGGTTCATTTAAGTGACGACGACTCATTGGTCTAGTGGTTACTACCCCTGACTGCGAATCCATGGGTCCGGGTTCGATCCCCGGCTGAGACAAACATCGATGTGATGAGCATTTGATGTTGTGCTTAGGTCTTGGGTGTTTAAATATGTATTTATATGTCTATCTATCTATATATGTATGTATATCCGTTGCCTAGTACCCATAACACAAGCTTCACCAGCTTAGCATGGGACTAGGTCAATTGGTGTAAATTGTTTAAAAAAAAAAAAGATTAAAGTGGCGGTTAAATAGACATCTCCTAGACAGGAGTGCCCTCCAATAGGGTAAATCTCACTTAACATCAGGTGGGATTGTGGCCCAAAGTCTGTGTAGGGTTTTAGCGCCAATTTATTATTCTATACGGCTATAGAAATTGTTATTCAGTCACATATGCCTGCATGGTTAGCTGAATCATAATCGTGAGCCCCGTTTGGGGCATACAATTACTGCGAATAACATTTTTCTTAGAATGCCGAACGTGAAACTTGAAGCAATAAATAATATAACGAATAAGGGTAATATACACGAGCGTCATGTTTGTTTTAAATCAGCTTTAAAACGAAAAGCAATTTTCAATAATTGCTTGGATTAATATTGAACGTAGATAACGTCAAATACAGGTGACAGGTCACAGTAAACAGCACAATATTTTTTTTAAATGTCAATTGTCAAAATGTATAGGAAACCTCTGTATCAAATAAGTTAAAAACAAAATGTTTAGCAAAACTTTATGTAAACAGTTAAATAATACCGTTTAACTAAACTATAGGTTCAATGAACCATCGCTAATATATTATGTGTAATAAATTCAGAATCGCATCATTTGTAAAAACCTAACAATTACAAAAACGCATAAAAAGCAAAACGAATTACGTTCCGACATGGTCAGTTTCTATTTTCTATCGAGAAAATCGAACCTCGAAGGGAGCTTTGCATGACTATGATAAAAATTAATTTTTACATTATTGATTCCAAGTCAGTGACTACACACATTTTTTATGTAATAAAAACACACACAACTACACCTACATATACGGGAAGCCACGCACACCACCACACGTTTACATAGAAAAACAGCCGTTCTATCAACCACTAGATATAGAAAAAACTTCAAAATATGGCTTCATATTTCTTGATGGGAAAGTGAAACTGTAAAGTACTAAGGCCCAGGGCCGTAAGATCTAGTTTTCTTCACAGCGAGACATTCTCTGTCTCTTTCACGCATCCGAATGGTTTTCGAGTTTTCCCGTCCCAACTCAAAATACGCCAAAAATTACGTCGAGGCAAAATTCGAAAACAGTGTGCCGCGTTTCTGTGTACGGTCATACCGCGCCCGCGTAGATTTATTAGTAATTTTCCAATATCCAAAGTATTAACACTTGTAAGTTTTGCAAACTAATTCGTTTGCATTCATGCATTTTTTGCAAATTGCGCCAAATATGAAAGTCTCCACGTCGATAAGGTCGCAATTCGCATGCCATTAGATTAAACAACCCTACCGATTTAAAAATGCGCATCTATTAAATCTAACATCATCAAAGTTTGACGTTTTAAAATCGGCCGGTTATCATAGAAAATTCTGACAGTTCGGAACCACCACAACTCTTTAAGAATAATGTCGTTTTTATTACATTTTTTGATAAATTATTCTAGTTTCGATCCAGCGGCGTTACGACCTTATCGATTTTCGTATTTAGCGCAACATTTATTGTACTTTTTCGAAAGGTCTATCGGGTATCTAGCTTTCGAAAATAGTTGTATTACCTCGACTGGCTCAGACGTTGGTTTAGTAAATTGCTAATTTTGGTTTATTAGTGACGAATACAGTGTTAGAATATGGGTTAGCGAGTGAAGAAACAATGTGACAGTGATTTTAATAGTGTTTAATGTTGTTTTTTACTATTTTGTGTAACACATTCCTGTTGTGAAAGTTTATGTTTTCTGTTTTTGTGTGCACGGATGCCGATTCTATCGTCGATGCATCGCGATTGGACTGACATTCATAAATAACTTGTAAGTATTTACATCCGTTTACTAGTTATCAGAAAACCAAAAACTAGACAAAACGAGGTCAAAGTCCTTTACTTGTTTATTTAACGACTCAAACAATTGGACAATTTCGACGAAAATGATTAACTACTTCGCTTGTCACAATCTCTGTTCTATTTTTAAATTATAGAAACGATATCTGTTCATCGTGAACTGTTAATTAATTAATTATTATAAAACACAGTATAATGATAGAATACGTAAAATCTATAATGTTTTTTTTTTATTTTACCATTTCTGATATACTTATAAAGGACAACAATACGTATTTATTATAAATTACTTAAATTATAACGCAAATTTGAATATCTATTTAAAAATAGGTATAACTAAGTCTCAATGACCTTGTCGTGGACACCAAACTCCAAATCATGCAAAAACCATATTAGATTTTTATCAAATTCTAAAAAACTAATTTGAATATAAATCCTATCATCATGCATACTAAATTAATTTTTTTGTCCAATTTGAAAATCTTGTCAATTTTATTGCCCATTATTATTAAATGTCGTGTAACAAAAAAGTTGTTTTAAGTCAAAAAGAAAATACTTTTCAAAATTTTAATATTTATTACTCGCAATTACCATATATACATAATAATTGAACTTGTTTAACAATAATACTGAATTTATAATGATATGTTAATTATAGTACAATTAAAATTAATTTAGCACAAAATTTATTGTACGATAAATTTTAATACCAACATACAACTCTTTATACACCTTTCATAAGTTAGTGATTAAGTTAGGGTATAATCCAAAAGGACCCAGAGTTGAGTCTCTGCTAATTGAATCAATAAATAATGCTATTGATAATGATCGGAAAAAGGATTCATTTTGCAGATACCCCCTTTTGTGGTACATAACTCGAAAATCCTGATTTTGATCCTTATATCTTAAGTGTCACTGATGAATGAGCCTAAAAAATATCTAAACAAATGCAGGTCAGGTCAGCTTACAATGTTAGGGTATGTTAGAACAATAAACAACACTTCTAAACCTTTTTCAATAAGAAATTACAGCGCCCTAATTATTATGAGATGCCTACTAGAGGCAAGGTAAAGTGTTGGCGAGATTAAAGTTGATAGCAAATTTATCAGTAAATAATTGTACGGAGAATAGCTATTATGACAACTATAACAAGACAATTGATGGATTTTTTATGGTAATTAGGTTCTACTTAAATGTAAATTGTTTAATAGTTTTGGCAGTCACTTGTATTGTTAGGTTACGTTATTATAAGTTTCACAGTTGTGATTTTAAGGTTCCTTAATAATTTAAATTAATAAAGCTAGGTAGCCGCTGACTGTATGGATTTCTATATAATGCCCATTTTTGTAGTTAATGGTACTATGCAATAAATCTATTTCTCGTATATCTGTATCATTGTGTAAATTTCAAAGTAATTATGTTATATATTTTTAATCTATTTATTTAATAAAAAAAAAATATATTTTATTCTTTTTTTTTATTATTGTTCTTTTATCTCTGCCTTTTAAATAAATTTAATTTCTTAAATTAACAATTATCTAGTTGATAAAAGGACTTGGGACTAGTGCTAGACAGGCTACTTCTAATTAATTTGCAATTTTTGTTTTAAAATAAGTGTTGTTCGATGATTTGCTATTTTAAAAGAGTACCAAGATTTTTTTTCGCCAGATCTTTCTCTCTGCCTACACCCTCTGTCTTCTTTGCCGATGAGTAGGAATGCCTGCAGTTACAAATTGAATGAGGTAGAATAAGTGATACCTGTATCTTATGTTCCATAATAATATTTTTTTTTATTTATGCAGTATAGTATGTATCAGATGTAATTTTTTAATCGTTCCAGTATTATGCACACTTGAAATTGTGAATCATCCCAGTGAGATGAGGTCTCTGTTAATTATACATTCAAGTTCATTTATTCAGTGTAAGATTATTATAATTTAGTAGATTATACGAAATATATCTGCATATGTATAATTTATAAGTTTTTTAGGCCCATCTAAATAATTTTGCTATTAGTGGGTGATTCTCTTATAAGAGGTAACTATGGTGGCAATCTATTTAAAAGTGGTTTTTTAATCTATATGTTGCTATTTTGTGCAATGAATCACTTCTCTTAAATGTCCTTTATTAAATAACATTATAATTAAATGTCTCATTAAAGCATATTTTTGTAAAACTCGTTATATAGTCTAAAAAAGTCTCTACCCTGGCCTGTCCCCTTACCGGTTTCAGCTTAACTAGCATACAATACATACAATATTTGTATTATTTGCTAAAACAAACTATGTTTACCACAAACGTAATTAAATATACTTAAATATTATTAAAGAAAAATTGAAAAATATTTGCTTATTTTCAATAATTTTTATAACTTATTTGTTGTCCCGCTTTTTTTGTGTATCTACCCTGGCAATATTCGCACGCTGCTACAATATAAAATATAAGACGGCCACATTACCGAACTCGCTCATTGACAATTAACAACGTGAAGTTCGCAATACTAAGCACAGAAGCGGTTAGATCGACGCAATTTGCCAGTTTTTGTGTCACGTCCGTGCGATGTAACGGTTTCGCAAGGTCATTGTGTCTCTCCACTGGTAAGCAATAAAAGTTATAATAATCATTTTATTTATTTGCAATTCCTGTCCCAATTTAGTAATACTGTAATAGTCAAAGCTTGCTTTATTATTCATTGAAAACTTTCTTGGATAAACCAAAATAATGTATTATGTTATGAAAACGTCTTTCCCCTGGCGTCTTTCCCCTGGTAAGATTACTATCAGGGGAGATACTTACTGACCAGGGGAGATATGTATCATAGTAATTGTGTAAAATTCACCTATTTAATGTCTGTGTGTTGCACACGCCAATGTGGATCTGATTCTTACGGCACTATTCCAAGCCAAAGTTACATCAATATCAAACCATCAAAATCTTCTTCAAATTTGTTGCAATAGGTGTAACGAACAGTGTCTATCGCGAGAATGCATTGTAAAAATAATTATCTACGTGATTTGATTATACAGTTAGAAGAAAACTTGGAGTATTTTCTTCACCATGAACTGAATATAGTCCACCAACATTCTGCTTTTAAAATTAATAAGACAAATTTGACAGTAAGAGAAGCTGTGATTCACGTGAACCTTAGTGACTTTAAACAAAATACGCAGAAGAAATTCCATTTTGGAGGTCCACGTCAACATAAGTCTGTACACAGTTGTAACTTACACGAAAGAAGAGGCATCAGGTGAAGTAAAGACAACATGCTATTGTTCGATGTCACAGATTTTGTTACATACGCCTCCAGCTATATGGGCACACTTACAGCCAATTTTGAACAGCTTGCCACCAGAAGTAGAGATCCTCCATTTTTGGAGCGATGGACACAATATCGCACTCATTTAATAGAAGTTTACCCAGCTCTTACAGACTTTACCTGGAATAACCATGAAGCTGGACACGGTAAGGGAGCTTCAGATGGTGTTGATGCTGTTTGCAAAAGATCAGCCGACCTATTGGTAGCTAGTGGCAAAGATATAGCATGTCTGAGCGATTTGTCAGATGCTATTCAGAAAAACTGTCCTGGCATTAATGTTTTCGTTATGACAAATATATTTTAGACAAAGACGCTTTGCTTGCTAGTGCTAAAACACTCATAAAGACTTTTGCTGGTACTTTGCGCGTCCATCAGGTGTCATGGAACATTGAAGATCCGACAACATTGAAAATGAAGTCTTTAAGCTGCTTTTGCAATGAAGATATACATTGCGATCATTCTAAGCTTGGTGTCATGACATACTCGTCTAATAAAAAATCTCGTCTCCGAGTCGAAGATGTTTACGTCCCTGATTCAGAGTCCGAAAACGAGACTCCTTTTGACATTGAACAAATAATAACTTCAAAAGATCGCAAGCACCAAATAAAAAATATTCAACAACCGTCGACATGAAAATAAACGCTTAAAAACGGCGCATTTAGTCTGATTAATAATAAATATGATAAAAAAATGTTGCCTGATTATAAATTTCAAGAACAATCTTTGATAAAAGTTGATTATTTCAATTGTATTCTTTGTTTTATTGCTTCTAATTATCTCCCCTGGTCAAATGCGTATCTACCCTGATCTTCATGTCTCTACCCTGTCTGATGTATTTACCCTGGCCCTCTAAAAAGTGACAAAATATGTTTTAAGTAACTTGCCCTTACGTGAGTAGATACACAAACGAGCCAAAAATCATAATATATATGTATAATGGATAAACTCCAACTTTTCTCCTTGGCCGTCTCCTCCATAGACGAAAAACCTCTTATATAAGAACTACCCTAGTAACAATTTTAATTTAAAATTCCGTGTCACTTAGTTTCCTTGTCAGATAGCATTTGACATTGACAGCTTCAATTAACACTCGGTTCATGAATTGTAAATAATGGCTATATTTTTTTTTTTTTATGGTAATTGTCTATTCACTTCTCAAAGTGGGAATGTCAGTGACATGCGTCGTGCGCCAGTACTGAGGTACTTGATCAGTGTTTCCCACGGGGGGGGGGGGGGGGTCTATACCCCTATATATATATATATATCTATTTTCTGTTTTTCAGTATGTTTTAAAAATTTGCCAGTGAGCAGTGTTGGCCTTGTGGCTTTAGCTTGCGACTCTCATCCCTGAGGTCGTAGGTTCAATCTTCTGTGCACCAATGGACTTTCTA